>NC_090726.1:192729901-192794238 GCF_036898095.1 Palaemon carinicauda
TAAATGAAATTGAAGAGAGTATAGAAATACCAGATGAATGGGATGAACTAGAAATAATATCAGTTTGAAAGTCTAAAGGTAGCAGATTAGATATAGACAATAGAAGAGGAATATCTATTACAAACAGTAAAATGTTTGGGAAATGATGGTTAATGAAAATTAAGAATGAAATTAATGACTAGATTAGCAGATTCCCTTATGGTGGGATAGAGGATAGATCAGTAGCAGATTATATAACAATTACTTAGGAACCTCAACTTACGTATGGTTTGGGGATGCAGTTAAAAATTTCAATTAACTGCTTGAAAGATTATATTAAATAATTGGGTAAGGTGGTAGGGAAAGATGATACTGAGATTATATATAATTTGAATGAGATAACTAAGAAAATATCAATAAATTAACATAGAAGGAAATGTAGGAGGGAACAACTTTTGGACCAAAATTATGTTCAATCGTCATGGACAAAGTTAATACTATAAGTGAGAAGACGATAACCCTGATTTAAAACATTAGAATAGAAGCCCAGATTTATTTAGATGATATAATGTTCCATAGCAACAATAACTACAAAGTAAAAAGAGCCATAAGCAACTGCCGCAGTTTGGAAAAACGAAAGAAATTTACGTTTAGCACCAATCCGCAAAAGTCAGCAGTGTTAGTAACAACACAAAACAGGAAATGTTGAAGGGGGGAATGGGGTGGTTAGAAATGGAAGGATAGAAACAGTTAAAGAATATAGATACTTAGAAGCATGGTACTCAGAAATAGGAAACCATAGTCTTATCATGAGTAAAGGGGAAGCGAAAAAAAAAAAAAGAATACATGGTGCAAGAAGTTAGGAAGTATGGAGACTATCAGTGGAAGATTTGGCAATTTGCCTGTGATCATGTGATGATAAATATTTATGAGACAGTAGTAGTACCTACAATGTTTTCAAATGCACAGGCATTGTGTATAATAAAAGAAAAATTAAATGAAAGAACTAGAGAGTATACAGTATAAAATTATGAAAGGAATGTATGAACAAGTTGTAACTACTCCTAGTTAGGGGTTGATAGTGAAAACTGGAATATGGCCACTTGAATATAGAATGGAGTATAAACAATTAGTTAAGGAGACACTGAAAGACCAAATAAGGAAACCACATGGGGAATACTTTACTTTTACTTTTAGGGGTTTATTTCTCGCCCTCCATCACACTATTGTTCAGGCGGGCCTTGATGTGAGAAAATAATTTCTTTCCAGTTTATGTTTTGCTCCGTATCTTTTCAGTTATTTCGCTAGCATTTGTATTCAGGCTTGATAGTTTTCAGATCACTATTATAACACTTTCCAAAGAGATAAGTCTTCAGGTTTTTCTTGAAAGCTGCCACATTTTTGCTATTCTTGACATCAAGTGGAAAATTGAAGAAGTAAGATAAAAAGCAAGAACTCAAAAAGAAAAGCAAATTAGATTAAAAGAAAAAGAAAATAAAAGAAAGGTTACCAAACTGAGATGTGTAAACAGTAATGGCAGAAAGGATTACATAGAACTTGACACTAAGAAAGCAGCAAAGAAGATAAGGTTAAATATGATAGAATTAAAAGCAAATTATGGAAACAGGAATAAATAGGACAAGCTTTGTGTGTTGTGCAGTGAGAAGGATTATACAACAGAGCATATGTTTAGCTATAAAGAATTAAGACACTTTAGAAGCAGTGGCATAGAGTTAAGGAAATTAGAATCACCAAACAAAGAAGTTGTCCGACATATTGGACAGGCTATGGAAGTTAGAAATAAAAGTGTTTAAGCTGTGCTGTCTAAGAGGTAACTAATGATAATGAACTTTCTGCACCTACACATCTGGTAGTGTGGCCACAATGGTAGTGTTGTGGAATGAGGAATCTGGATTTATACTTAAATCGGGCCATAAATATAAAAGAAGAGTTTAGCAATACCGAATATACCACAAGGGATTGCTAAAATTTAAGTGTATTATCCCAACTGATTTAAAGATGTTATGGTTAAAATTTAGATTTTTTTATGAACACAGGGGGGGGGGGGACTATTTTTCCCTTGTTGGAACCCTTGGACTTATGGCATCCTGCTTTTCCAACTATGGTTATAGCTCAGCTAATAATAATAATAATAATAATAATAATAATAATAATAATAATAATAATAATAATAATAATAATAATAATAATAATAATAATAATAATAATAATAATAATAATAATAATAATAAAATATTAAGCTTAGAGGCTTTGTCCCTTTGATAGAGTGCCCGCAAACTTATTTTGCAGAGTGAGTAGTTAGGAGCCAGGAAGCAGTAACAAGATCATGGGACATTTTCCCAAAACCAATAAATCCATTTCCACAGCTGATAATCTGAAAGCTGTGGTATTTATTTCAGCAGCTCTGCCATATTTACAAGTTTATAAAGTGACCTTAGATTAAAACCAAATTGGATAGTTTGATATCTTAGCACCACCACTAAAGGAAATCTCGTCTAAACTAGAGTGACTCACTTTAAAACTTTGTCTTTAAAGAGCATTACTATTAGAAATGAAATAATGAATAATTATTTCATATCACCAATATATTGCCTATACTATCTAGGCTACCAATGATCTGTCAAGTTATTTGAGCCGGACGTCCAAAATTTCTAAGAGAATTGCTACATATTGTTCAGCCAACAAGTAACATTGACACAACAATAGTTACACATGGTTTCAAACTATTGACCTCATGATATATGTCTATTGCAGATTCAAGAGCTTTCAAATAGGCGGCCCCAAGACAATATAATAAGCTCTTCCTTGTTTTCGAAATGCTTCGATAATGTATACGATAAAACTAGTTATTGGAGGTCCTGTAGAGAGTAAGGTTCCCCTTTAGAGGGTTATAAACATTGAGTTATATACATTGTTCATCATTTATTCAAATGTCTTTATTATTGAACAATGACCACGGTCAATCTGAAATTAACATAAAACATATTTAGAATAAATGATGAACAATGTATATAACTCAAATGAACATAAAACATATTAAGAATAAATGATGAACAATGTATATAACTCAATGTTTATAACCCTCTATCTCCCCCCAAGTTTTTAAACGGCCTTTTAAAATGTCTCTCATGGAGGTCGGTTTAAAACTGATGTCAAAACATTGGGTGGCAATTAAACGTCCAAATTATAGGTTCATGAACACTAAACTCCTGTTAGCATGTGAAGGAACGGAAACTTGAAAAACAATTATTGTCATGTGTTGATCATGACAACACTATAGCTAGTTCATCTCGAAATCACAGTGCCATGTTGGCGGTCGACGGGTACGACTGGACTTGCGTTGCTCCAAAGTTGGCATGGCAGGAGTTAACTGCAATGGAGAGTTTGTGCTATCATTGGGAGGCGGAATCTCTGCTTGATGATTCGTAGTGTTACCGAGGTCGTTGGGATAGCATTCCGGAGCAGCAACATCAAAATGAATGTTAGGGGTAGTACCACTTGGTAACGGCAAAGTGGTCAGTGGAAGAGTACCATGTGTGTCCGGATTTTGGGTTGTCGGAATGGTGTCCTTCGCAATGGTCTCAGACGTTTTAGTGGTCGAAGGATTGGCAATAGGTACAATCTGATTCCGATTATAGTCATCTCTAATTGTACGGACTTCTGGAATACTCCTGACAGGCACGCATTGTCTCAAAAACTTCCGGTTCCTTAGCATGACCCTACCAGAGCCATCAACTCTGACGACGTATTGGTCGAATTGGCGGACTTCTATGATGACACCGGTTTTGTCCCATTTCAGGGGGTGATTTCCTGTTTGATTTTGGATGCGAACCCGGTCACCTACGGACAGTGGGGGTAGTCTCTTAGTGTGCTCTGATAAGCGCTCTCCCTGTTTAAGGTGTCGATGTCTTAGGGCCTCCTCTCTTGCATCGAGTGTTTCCTTCCACGTGTCGTGGGGACGGTACCTGCCGGGCGGGACAGGTATGAAGTCTCTGATGGGACGACCAAATACACATATTGCAGGAGATAACTTGGTATCTCTGTCAGGAGCATCACACGTTGGAATTCATCAGTGTTGAGATCACCGTTACTGCCCGTGTTGTCCGCTATAAGACGCTTGACAGTTTTGACGCCTATCTCGGCTTTGCAATTACTATGTGGGAAGGCCACAGAGGAAAGGCGGTGATGGACTCCCCAGTCCTTTAAAAACTGCCTAGTTGCCGTCTTTGTAAATTCAGGTCCACCATCAGATGTCAATTCATCCGGAATCCCAAATGTCACAAATGTTCGGCGTAGTGAAGTTATAAGACCCTCTGCACCGTTCGAAGATCGTTCAACTATGGGCCAATTCGAGTATCGATCAACTATAACTAAATATCCAACTCCTCGGTAGTGAAAGTAATCTGCACAAACACATTGGAATGGGTAGTCTGGAGATATAAGGGGTGTAGGCGGAGCACCAGGATTCGAAGTCGCGATGCGATTGCAGTGGTTGCATCCAGCTCGAAGTGCTGTTATAGCGGCTGTTATCCCTGGCGAAAACACAGATGACTCTGCTCGCGATACCATAGAGGTAATTCCTTGATGTGCTGAATGAAGAGATGTGAGAATTTTCTGACGAAGGGCTGGAGGAATAACTATACACTCCTTGTATAGTATCACACCATCAACAGTGTAGAGATGCTCACGGAATTGAAAATACTCTCGAAGATGTACAGGAAATTCTTGGTGAGACTCTGGTACTCCGCATTCTATAAGGCTGAGCAGTTCATGCATGTTATCGTCACTACTTGTGGCAGTGCGAACTCTGTCCCAGGTGACTGCTCTCACGTTAAGTGAGTCAAGTGAGCATACTGCTGATGCGGTGATACAAGTATCAATATCATTGTCAGTGGAAACAGAATATGCTGATGGCAATTTGTGTAGGGGAACATTTCTCACGGAAGGTACACTGTCAACTGATGCAATGTCATCTTGAAGTGATAGCTTTTCAGATTTTCCAGTTGGGTGGTGCGATACTCCATCTGCAGCGAGATGCTTGACCCCTGGGATATGAATCATGCGAAATCGATAGCGGAGGGACTTTTCCTTCAAGTTTCTGAGACGTGAATTTGATATGTCCTCCAATGATCTGTCACCAAATATTTTCAACAGGGGTTTATGGTCAACTGCGACCACAAGATCTTCACAGCCAAGAACAAAGTATCTTGCCTTATCAAGAGCATCGACGACTGCCAACGCTTCACCTTCAACTGGTGCATATCGAGACTCAGCTGCATGTGTAAACCTACTTCCGACAAGTGTGATCTTCCAACCAGTGCGACAACCAAATGGTCGGTTGTCTGGACAGTCGCAATGTTTCTGGAACAGCCAGAATCCAATTCCTGATTTTGACCAATCGGTGGCGAGACAGGTAGGTTTTGTCTTGTCAAAGATTCGCACGCCTTCTTCAATTTCGTTGATAATGGCAGTTTTAGACTCCTCAAATAGTGCATTAATATTGTCATTCCAGGTGAATGGTGTCCCTGGTTTCAATAACTGTCTGAATGGTAGCATTTTGTCGGTCATGCTGAAAGCATACGATACTTGGTTTACTAAACCAAACCAAGATCTGACATCGGTGATATTTCTTGGGGTTGGAAAGTCCATAATTGCACTAAAATATCTTGCACATGGGCGAACTGTGTCTGGGGTTATTTCGAATCCAGCGAATTCAGCTGTGTCTTCTGCGAAACGAAATTTGTCAGGGTTGAGTGTTATGCCGTGTCTTCCACATATGTCGAGCCATTGTACAGCTTGGAAAAAACTCTCCTCTATTGAGTCAGACCAAAGAAGAACATCGTCGACACATTTAGTTTTGTTGGGTATCTCGGCAACTATTTCATCATACCGTCGAGTATATCCGTCGCCAGAAGCAATATACCCTTGAGGGGCTGTTTTATAATGATAGCATCCCCAAGGAGTGATAAACGTAGTTAAGTGACGGTCAGATTCCTGAATTGGTACACTGTGGTATCCGTTCCAGGCATCAAAGACGGTTTTCTTTTTTCCTTGTGGTACTGACCTTGCTTGGTGAAATGGAGAAGGCGTATGATGCGTTTCTCTCTTAGCGCGCGCATTGAGAGGCTGAAAATCAACTGTTCGTCGAGGTGTGCCATTTTTCTTAGCACATACAACCATCCGATGGCACCAAGTTACTGGTTCTCCGATTGGGACAGGTTCAAGTACACCAAGGCGGACGTCCTGGTCAAGTCCAGCTTTAACTTCCTCTTGCCAGTGTAACGGCACTGGCACCAGTGTTGTGGAGAGAACAACGAGGAAATGTAGCGGTGGGTGCCAATGTAGTCACACGAGGTAGTCCAGAATGTACCTGAATTCGCTGAATACAATTCAGTATTACCTTGCCAGGAGTGAATCCACTTGGGAAGCAAGCACAGAGTTGAGACTTTGTCTTAAGCACTGATTGCCCAGGCTGTCATCCTACGAGGAAAACGAGGTGTCAGGCTGCCTCTTGAGGAGCTCCTATGAAGCACATGAGGTCATCCTGGGACAGGAGCCAGCCAGTTGGTTTGAGGTTTTCAACCCACCTTAAGGTAAAAAACTTGCTCATCTAATACTGAATTCGAAGAGCCATATTATTCCCCATCTTCAAGTGGAAGGTTCATGAGCACCTCAACAGGAAGAAACTCACCTTAGAGCTACTTCACCTACAGTACTTGTTAGTTGAGAGAGAATATATTAGGGTCAAGGAATCGTAGATGAGGATTATAGATAAAATAGCAAAAACTACCTTTAGTAAACAGGATTAAACCCTGAAGATATATGTGCTATTAGACTGCAGAGAAGGTTGGAGGAGATTCACTCTGAAAAGGGTTCAGTTGGATTGACCGTGGTCATAAATAAGAGCTTGGTCCATTTATTCAAATGTCTTTATTATTGAACAATGACCACGGTCAATCTGAAATGAACATAAAAAATATTTAGAATAAATGATGAACAATGTATATAACTCAAATGAACATAAAACATATTAAGAATAAATGATGAACAACGTATATAACTCATAACTTAAAGTATAGTACCAATCAACGATACCTCTTCGTAGGTTATTCCAATGGCCTCTGGAATAATAAAATACTCGATCCACTCACGTAATCATATCTTAAGACCTGGTTAAAAGCAAAAGCTATAAAGTATTATAATTAGGAAGCCATTCCCAAAACATACTTAGAAAAGAGAGAATTTTTCTATAAGATCTAGGTCTGGTTTAAGCTATTCTTCAGACCTTAGATCTAGACCCATAGCCTCATGAGAATGATTGAAAAATGTAGTTGAAATGCAGAGAAAGGATAATCAATAAAGACTTGGAAACTGCCGTTACTGTTGTCATTATTTCTGTTTTTTTTTTTTTTTTAGGTGAAATTAAATTGAGTAACGTGACTTACATTTCAAGAATTAAGAAAAATATAGTTAGTATATAACCAGTTAGATAATTAGTGTCGCCAATACGTTCATACATTTGGTAGGCTACATTGCTTTATTAAATACCCAGTAGGCCTAATACTGTCTAAAAATATATAAGCCTACACCCTTTTCTATAAGTCTATTTTATAGGTAGTAGGTTAGCCAGGACACCAGCCGTCTGTTGAGATACTACCGCTAGAATTATGGTGTCCTTTGACTGGCCAGACAGTATTACATTGGATCCTTCTCTCTGGTTACGGGTCTTTTCCTTTGTCTACACAGACACCGAATAGTCTGGCCTATTCTTTACAGATTCTTCTCTGTCCTCATACACCTGACAACACCGAGATTACCAAACAATTTCTTCTTCTCTTAAGGGGTTAACTACTGCACTATAATTGTTCAGTGGCTACTTTCCTCTTGGTAAGGGTAGAAGAGACTCTTTAGCTATGGTAAGCAGCTCTTCTAGGAGGACACTCCAAAATCAAACCATATCCTCTGTACCATGGTCTTCCACTGTATTGGGTTAGAGTTCTCTTGCTTGAGGGTACACTCGGGCACACTATTTTATCTAATTTCTCTCCTCTTGTTCTGTTAGATTTTTTTATAGTTTATATTGGAAATATTTATTTGAATGCTAGCACTGTTCTTAGAATATTCTATTTTTCCTTGTTTCCTTTCCTCACTGGGCTATTTTCCCTGTTGGGGTCACTGGGCCTATATCATCCTATTTTTCCAACTAGGGTTGTAGCTTAACAGCATTTAATAATAATAATAATAATAATAATAATAATAATAATAATAATAATAATAATAATAATAATAATAATAATAATAATAATGCCCTGCATGTTTTTAATTGTCTCTCTATACAACTCACAATGTTTATGCTTTTTTTTTAGCCGTTTAACAAATTTTCCAGATTGCCACTTCTATTTTACCTTTTCACTTTATTATCTTATTTCTTTTTATTTCATTAACAGTTTTACTTGTATCTTGTTATCAGCTACGAGTCCTTACCTCTTTCACGTTTTTCATGTTTCTATAAAGTTACATTTTGTCCTCTCCCATAATGAATTCTCCATTACAATGCATTGTCTTCAAATAATCCTATATCGTCTGATGACGTTATCATAATCAGATAAATATTCATATTGTTATACCTCCACTGCCATTCTATATTGTTCGTTCAGAGTATTCAACATTTCATATAACGTATTGTTTATGTACTGTTAAATCGTCACTGTCAAAGGACTCGCGGAATAAGAAAGTCTTCAGTTTCCTCTCGAAAGCCTTAATATCTTCAATAAATTGGATGTCTCGTGGGAGCTTATTATATAGTCTCGTCGGCCGCATATTTAAAGGCTCTAGAGCTTACAGTAAACATATTTCCAGGTTCTAATAGTTTGAAATCACGATTTATTTTGGCTGCGCAATATGTAGCAATAGTTCCTTTTTCTTGTATAAATTTTCAAACATCAATATTTTCAGTTATTTTGGGGTATTGCTACTGTTTCATGAGTTTGCGATCTTACCTGAAAAGCTCTGGTTCCTATTTTACTGTTATTACATAATTCTGTATATATTTTACTTCTTACTCTAAACTGTGAACACTTTTTGTGAGCAGCACCCAATCGTAATTGGTTAGATTCTATGCACTTAATTTTATAATCTTCGTCTTTTTTTATTTCCTATTAACAATACTGTTACTACCTGTGGAGTAGTTATCGTTTACTTATTGCTTTAACTCTAATTAAGAAAAAAATAGCACAATAATAATCCATAGATTATTCATCGTTTAACATTTCCCTTCATAATTGATAGCCCAATGTTCCAGTATTTCTCTACAAGGTATAATTTTTATTCAGTAGTCTTCATTTAAATGGTGAATTAATGACATCACATATTTCTGTTATTTTTACCAATTTAAAACAATATTTTTATCTGCTTTTATCAAAACCCCTGGTATTTGATACATTCGATTGCTCTCAGTCAATTTACAAGAGGTTGTCTCTATATATCGTCAGCATACGGCGTTATCTTTTCCCTACTATTTTGTTATATATTCGATATATGATATAGGATATGTCAAAACGAATTAACAAGTGTCACATATTAAAAATATTTCGGAATTTGACCATAACGTTTTTAATATGAAGCTAGCGAATAACTAACGTTTTCGGTATGAAGCTAGCAAAGACAAAAACCCCACGCAGGTATAAAAACTGTCAGATAATTTAGTATCAGTGTTGATTAATTACTTAGAAGTAATTGGAGGCAATTAGTTACGTTTTACCTTTCTATGAGTGAGACGTAATGCTGATGTTTCCCCTATAAATCTTCTGTCAACATCTCATCTTTTTCACCAAAACCCCTCTTTACACAGATTGACTTGTGTAAAGTTATGGTGTGCCTGTTTACAAATTACATTGCACCTGTCGCCTTTATATTTATATAAAAACTTTTATTCATATCACTTATTCTTCTGGGATATTTTCTTCATCAAAATATATCAGAATTCAGACCCACATTTTTAATCGCACTTTCATCAATATTATTATCACAGCATCCTCCTGACATTCCTCTCAACTCCTGATATCATTACTATTTTCAACGTATCAGTTATCGTCTTTTTTAACCCAACAATCGCTTCCATAAACATTTTTAAAGTTCAGATACTATCGCTAGAGAGTTATGGTGTCTTTTGACTGGCCAGATAGTATTACAGTGGGTCCTTCTCACTGGTTACGGTTAATTTTTCCCTTTGCCTACTAACAAACACACACACACACACACATACCGAATAGTCTGGCCTATTCTTTACAGATTCTCCTCTGTTCTCATGCACCTGACAACACTGAGATTACCAAACAATTCTGCTTCATACAAGGGGTTATTGCACTATCATTGTTCTGTGGCCACTTTCCTCTTGGTTAGGGTAGAAGAGACTTAAGCTATGATAAGCAGCTCTTCTAGATGGGTTAGCCTAAAAAAATCCCCAAAACTAATGATAAAAAAAAAAATCCCTCAAAATCCCCATTTCCTTAAATATATTTTCTTCTGATCATGTAGGCTTTACTAATATAGAAATTACTCACTATACTTCATATTAGTGCAAGTAAACTAATTGCAACAATATAAATTTTTACTCATCTTTGTTTCTTCTTCATAGAAATTTGTACAGAATATCCCCATCAGACTTCCAAAATCCCCAAATCTATGGATAAATTCAAATATCTAGTAACACTGCACTCCAAAATCAAACCATTATTCTCTAGTTTTGTGTAGTGCCATAGCCTCTGTACCATGGACTTTCACTATCTTGGGTTAGAGTTCTCTTGCTCGAGGGTACACTCGAGCCCACTTTTCTGTCTTGCTGAAAGGTACATTGGGGCACACCATTCCATCTTATTTCTCTTCTTCTTGTTTTGTTAAAGTTTTTATAGTTTATTTAGAAGATATTTATTTTAATGTTGTTACTCATCTTAAATTCATTATTTTTCCTTGTTTTCTTTCCTCACAGCGCTATTTTCCCCGTTGGAGCCCCTGAGCTTATAGCATCCTACTTTTCCAACTAGGGTTGTAGCTTAGCAAATAATAATAATAATAATAATAATAATAATAATAATAATAATAATAATAATAATAATAATAATAATAATAATAATAATAATAATATAGGAAATATTTATTTTAATGTTGTTACTCTTCTTAAGATATTTTATCTTTCCTAGTTTCCTTTCCTCACTTGGCTATTTTCCCTGTTGGAGCCCCTGGGCTTATAGCATCCTGCTTTTACAACTACGGTTGTAGGTTAGCAAGTAATGATAATAATAAAAAAAACACTTTCCATTTAATTTCATTTAGCTTTACGTACCTCTATTCAATCCTGCCCATTTAAAATATTTCATAACTGTAGGCCTACGATTCACAGAAGACATTGCATTCGCCATTCACGTATATCATTATCAAATCAATATACTCCATACCTTATAAAATATTTATGCATTTAATTTCTAAATACTTCAATGGTTTAGTACGTTCATAAATGTATTAAAAAACATATGTAACTAATTAAATACACACTTTCTTGAGGGTACAATCGGGCACACTATTCTATCTTATTTCTTTTCCTCTTGTTTTATTTAATTTTTTATAGTTTATATATGAAAGATTTAATTTAAAATCGTTACTGTCCTTTATATATTTCATTTTGATTGTCCACTACTTCTCTTCTAGTTTATCTATTTCCTTTCCTCGCCGTGCAATTATTATTATTATTATTATTATTATTATTATTATTATTATTTGCTAAGCTACAACCCTACTTGGAACAGTAGGATATAAACCCAGGGGCCCCAATAGGGAAAATAGCCAGTGAGGAAAGGAAACAAGGAAAAATAAAATATTTCAATAACAGTAACACCATTGAAATAGATATTTCCTATATAAATATAAAAAAAAAACTTTAATAAAACAAGAGGAAGTGAAAAATGAAATAGAATAGTGTGCCCGAGTGTACCCCCAAGTAAGAGAGAGCTCTCTTGGAGCCCTTGGATTTATAACGTCCTACTTTTATGGTTGTGGCTTAGCTAGCAATAATAATAATAATAATAATAATAATAATAATAATAATAATAATAATAATAATAATAATAATAATAATAATAATAATAATAATAATAATAGTGTGCCTGAGTGTACCCTCAAGTAAGAAAACTCTCTTGGAGCCCTTGGACTTATAACATCCTACTTTTATGGTTGTGGCTTAGCTAGCTATAATAATAATAATAATAATAATAATAATAATAATAATAATAATAATAATAATAATAATAATAATAATAATAATAATAATAATAATAATAATAATAATAAGGTAGGGATCTATGAGAAAAGCCTCCAAAATCGCTTTTCCTTTGTTTTGAAATGAAACTGCTGGCGTATCATCCAACTGTAAACAAGGGCGTTTTATCAAAGTGTTAGTTATGGTGCCTGCTTGGGTTGTAAGTTACTATCACATTTATGGTTTATTTACAATCTGTAGGGTTGTACATAGTCCAGACTTGAAGATGTACAATATTACAATTGTTTTATTGTTTCTAATTGTTAAACCCTTAAATTTGCATCATACCGGACGTCCATTTTACGTATTGGCTTCATTTAAGGACGTAAATTTGTATATTTAAGTAATAATTGCATATATACTTCAAGGAGAATCGTTGCATATTTTATTAATGACTAAGGCGAGTAACTTTGACATTGCCATACCAAGCAGGATAATGTCCTAAAGTTTGACCAAAAATACCTATGAACAGCACCCAAGTTTAGACCAGGGAGAGCCAGGCAATGGGTGGCGATGACTCAGCATGTAGATATATAGGCTCCTCCAAATCAACCGTCCTTAACTCACAAGGATGATAATGTTCCAACAGCCAAAGGAACTAATGAGATTAAGCGGAATTCTAACCCCGGACTTACGATCACCAGGCAAAGACGTAAATTTTAGGTCACTTCATATATCTCTAACTAATCACTAAACAGGATTTGGAGCCTTTGTATATCAATGGCCAGTTCCTCACGCATTCAATAAAAATAAACCAACTAACCTAAACCTTCCCCCCTAACTTAACCTACAAGCCGAGTCCTTACCTACTTACATAACGGGGGGCTGACTCCCTCCTGCGACCCCCCTTACACTGTCATATACAAAGTTAGACGTAGTAATACATACAGGTGGCCGCTATCATACAAAGTCCCCTAGGATTTTTAACAGTAAATCTATGGGGGGCAATACACAATCAAAATAGTTATTAATAGGAAGAAACATCTTACGTTTGAAATTAGTTGAAAATATGTAAGATAGTGGACACCTGCATGTATGATTACGGCTAACTCAGAGTACGGTATTGTAAAGGGGGCGGTAGCCCCCCATTAGGTATGTATATAAGGACACGGCTTGTAGGTTAGGTTAGGGGGGAAAGTTGAGGTTAGTTGATGTCCATTTTTAATCCTCAAGGGAGGAAATGGCCGCTGACATACAAAGGCTCTAAAAATTTATATGCAAATGACTGCATATTACATTATTGCCTAGGTGTTTAGTGCCATTAATGCAATGCAATGCATTGCTTTACATTATTTGTCCCTGCTTGCTTGCTTCCATCTTGCTGTACAACATTGTTTGACTTTATAGTAATAATAATAGTAATTTCTTTTTAATAATAATAATTAATAACTATTATTATTATTAATGCTTATTCTTCACCAATTGCACTTGGGCACTGGATTGGGGTGAATATAGTTTGTTGGGTCCGGGTAAGCTACAAGTACGGTAGTAGGGGTCATAGGAGCCGTAGCCTCCCGGTAGGTAAGGATAGGCCCCCTACTTTAGGTTAGGTGGTGTTCTTATGTCGGTTTACCTTGTAAAATGAGGTTTTTCATTCAGTTCCAACGAACTACAAAGGCTCTGGTCATTACTTACTTTGTAAATTTCGACGCCAAATTTCAATTAAAAATAACTCGATATTTAAATTAATAATGCTAACCACATTAATTCCAAAGGGGTAAAATTGTGTTTATGGACGGTGAAACATTTCAAACAGAAAATATAGAAAACAAGCATTTTTCTATAGGAAAAAAGTTGTTCTTTAGTAGGAAAGTTTTACCCGTCCGTAACTAAAATAAAAACTCCAGAGGTGCCCGTTTTATATAAAGTTTACTTCTGATCAGTCCAATAAGAGATAGGTAGCATTATTAGAATTACCTCAACTAGATTGATTGCCAGATACCAATTACCCATATTGTTCATACCATTTGGGTAGGTACAGTACTGTATAGAGATTTTAACAGGAATAAAAGGATTGAAAAATTGGACAAGGGAACACAAAATTCCAAAGTACAGTCCTGTACCAATGTCTTCAGTAGCTAATCTCGCAGTTAAAGCAATGGCACTAAACAACTCAGCTCTCATTTCTGAAGAATCTTACTTAATTAAGAGACTATAGTAGATTTACAAGCTCTCCATTGACTGTCTTGCTTCTTGAGACTTTCTCCATCTTAACTACTGGGGACGAATTGCTTATTCGTTCCACCGTCCTTTTTCTTCGAGGACCATAAGAACAAGACAATCTTCAGGAGTTCACAAGCAACTTTCTTTGTTTATAGTTGGAGGGAAGTTTCGACTTCTGTCCTCCATAGGAAAACTTGGAACATTTTACTCATCACCCAGTGTGATAAATGTGTAGCGTGAAAGTTTGACCTTTATGCTTTTACATCCCTTTCGAGCTGGTGCTTGTTCACACTACTCTTGTGTAACTTTGGGATAATTTTCTTCCTTTTATCCTGGAGTATACGAGAGATATTGTGTTATGGTCTTCAAATTTCCCATAAAAGATCTACTCTTTCTTCTTGGCTAAGTTTCCTTTACCTTTGCAATAAATGACATAGAGTACCTTTAGTTCTTCCTTGACTATGTCTGTATCGTTGATTTTTATGAGGTTTGAGCTGGTATTCAACTATAGGTTGAGTATGCATTATTTTAATTTGTGTGGAATCGGGCATAGAATGATTGGAACTTCTCACCTGGTGCCTTTACTTAACCCTATAATGTCACAGTATGACAGATGTATCTCTGGTAACCTGTGTTCTGTAAACAGATTATTCTTGTATCTTAGCGAAACTTAGTTGCTTCAGGTGTGTTCATAACTGATGATCTTCAACTGCACATGGCTATGCATAGGCATTGCTACTTTTAAATCCATTCCAGGATTGGGTGAGTATTCATTTGGTAACATTGATGAGTGATAACACAACTATAATGACATATAGTATTTCAACATTAGGGGATGGTCTCCCTCTCTTCTCCTATCAGTTGGCAAGGAGAGTGGAATTGTGGGCTGTTTGCTTTGCTGTAGAGCAGTCTGTTAGGTACATCTCTGCCCCTGTGGCAAGAAGCTATCTCTCAAACATTTCCGAGGTATTCTGGCTAAAGGGGTCTCTTCCTTGGTAGAGGACATAATCCTGTTAAAGAGCTTCAAGCAGTCTTGGCCAATTTACAAACTCAGTCTCACAGAGTGGGATATATCTCTCGCCGTCCACAGTCTCACCCAGTCTCCCCACGAATCTTTGAAGGAGGCTATGGACAGACAATTCACTGTGAAGGCTGTCTACCTGCTAGCCATACCATAGCATGGAAAAGAGAGAGAGAGAGAAAGTGAGTTGTACAGTCTGTGGAATAATATTCTGAGAAATAGGTACCCCTTTCATTTTTGTTCATTCCTAAGTAAGTGGGGAAAACTCGGAACCAGCAATCTCATATGAGAGAGATGATACCTTCTTGATCCCCTCTCACACAAACTCTGTAGGTCATGCTCCCAACTAGATGCTGCTGTGCCGTAAGGAGTCGTGTGCTACTATCTCCACAGGATTTGACATCCTAGTCCTCAGTGCCAGTGATTGTTCATTGGTACAGTACTGGCAAGCACAAAAAAAAACTATTGTATCCAAGAACATTATTTTTATCGGACTTTGTACTGTTATCAAACAGACATATAAGTCGTCAGGCAAGATTTTCAGCTCATCAGGAGTATCGTTCTGTCACTTTCATTTTGTAAGTATTTCTCTGTACAACAGACACTGAGGGCAGGTGTCTGATATTCCCAAATTTACCTCTACCTTTTTCTGGTTCAGGGACATTGCCCATAAGTCCTTGGATATGCTCTCCATCATTTGTGGTGGCCGATCAGCATGTTTAACTCACTGAACCTGAGATCCTCTTGGATGGAGCAGCCTCTCATCTAAGGTTTACAGTTGTGAAATATTTGATGACAGTTAATGACTGATCTTTCTCTTTTCCTTCCTTCAGCTTTTTAGCCACAGGCTGTATTCTTACATGACGGGCGACATGCAAGTGTGTTACTAAAAGGGTATCCTATGTCTCCCTTTTAACATGTAGAGGAGAACAGGTAATATAATATGTTTGGGATTTTAGGACATTATGCTCTCTTCTAAGCTGGTGTCATTTTGTCACATGAATATACCAGGTTCTTTTTTACCACAGTATCATTCCCTTGCTCACATATGTAATTGTCTGTTGACAGACAATACTGTACCCCCATCCTAGGGAGTGAGTCTCCATATAAAAGGTGAGGGTTTGTATACTCCTCGGAACAGATCTCAAACGTGGAATATGGTTTAACTTTTTCCTAGGATACAAACCAAACTCTTATGATAAAGCCCACATTCTTGTCCCAAGGGCTGAAAGAAATGACATGAGAGCTGTCAGGTTTTTGGGTATCCATTTCTCCCTCATTGTTAGTTAAGTAATTTGTTACTTTGCTAATCTTCTACAAGCATTCCAGCTTTAGCCAGAGTTACATCTATATGAAAGGCAGGTTTGTTTGCTTTGCTGGGGAAAATGCAAATCCTCTAACAGTTTTACAGTGTCACCAAGCTTCATTATTTGTTTATCGACTCGTGATGGGAATACTTCCAAATAAGTACTCTGGTTTGTATAGCTATGAAGAATATTAATTATCTAGAGAATCTGTTATATTACTGTACTGTGTATGCAAATAATCAAGCATGTAAATTTAAAGAGTTAATTGTACTGTATACAGTATTTATATATTGAATTGATATGTACAGTAATGTTGTCTTCCCTCAGGTCAAGCTGACTGGCACATCAACTGTATTTTGAACTTCGTTTATGTGCAGTGGTTGATATTCCTAGAAGAAGGAAAGAGGACACACTTCAAACCATGTGAAGGATTTTGCCGGGTGCTTTTACTTTTGCTGTCTCAAAAAAAGTATAATTCATTACCATGGATCTAAGAATTACTATACTGTAATGTAATGTGTACTTATTATGTGCCATTGGAAAGATTACTATGAAAATCTAAAGTGACTAGTTGTTTTGACAAAGTTATTTCTTAATCAACAAGATGGAGGAAAGGGTCCAGAATATATATCAGTGCGCAGTATGCCTGAAAGAGTTTTCACGCAAAAGCACGTGCAAGAGCCACATGAAATTGCACACAGGTGAACGTCCTTTTGAATGTGAAACATGTGGAATGACCTTTGCCAGTAAAAGCAATCTTACAAACCATGTCTTGACACATACTCACCAAAAATGTGCTACATGTGGCAAAACATTCACAAGCAAGCCGCTCTTGAAGAGTCACATGATCATGCATTCGAGCGAGAGACCTCATGAATGCAATCTCTGCGGGCGATGCTTCAAGAGGAAAGGGGAACTGCGATCGCACATGGTAACGCACACTGGTGAAAAGCGATGGAAATGTGAAGTGTGTGGAAATCTCTTCACTGAGAGGCATAGTTTGAAAACGCACATGCGCTTACATACGGGTGAGAAGCCTTATAAATGTTCCGTTTGCGAAAAGACTTTTTCTCGGAAAAGCAGTTATAATAGTCACTCGAGGATGCACACAGGGGTGAAGCCACACAAGTGTTTTGTATGTGGTAAGAAGTTTGCTCACAGAAGTGTAATGGTTTGTCATTCAAGGAAACACATGATTAGAGAGTGTGTCATGTGTGGTATGAACTTTATGAAAGAAAGTGAGCTAACTTCACATGTTAGAGAACAGCACCAAGATGACTGGCCCCACCGGTGTAACATTTGTGGTCTCTTGTTCACAAGTAATGCCAAAGTCAGGAAACACATGAGACTTCACACTGAAGAGAAGCCTTTCCGATGTAACGTCTGCAGCAGGCAGTTTCTTCACAAGAGCGCTCTGCAGAGCCACATGTTGTCACATTCTGAAAGTGAGGGCAGACCCACATGCAACGTATGCGGGAAGTCTTACACGGCAAAACTCTCGTTGGACATCCACATGAGAACTCATACAGGCGAAAAACCATTTGCTTGCTCAGTGTGTGGCAAGAAATTTACAAGGAGATCGGGATGTATTAGCCATATGCGTCTGCACACAGGAGAAAAGCCTTACGACTGTAATATATGCGGCAAACGATTTGCATATTCGAGTGGAATTAGATCACACATGAAACTGCACAGCCGAGCAGAGTGCAATCTCTGTGGAGTAAAACTTATTGGAGGGATTGATCCGAAGAAGCACGTCACACATCATATTGTTGCGGTGGGAGCCAAATGTGGGCTCTGTGACATTGAGTTTAAAAGCCTTAATGTATTTAAGAGTCATCTTTATAAACACACAGGTAAGTGTTTAAGCTGCTAAAAGTCTTTGTTTTAAAGAAAAAAGATAAATAATGCTATTACAGTACAATATACTGTATGCTTTCAATTTATCTTTTTCGTTTTAGCAAAACGTATCCACACAGTATACAGACCACATACTACTTATTCATTCAAAAAACAAGTCATTAACTTATCTATCAGTGATTATTTCTGGTTGAGACCTTCACCCATAAAGGTGGATATCCTATCTTACCTCTTTTTCATTCCTGTTTAGATTCATGAATCTATTGCAGACCTATGAGACTTAACATCTCACATACTGTATTTTCTACTTCAGTTCTCAAGTAATACACTGATAACCTTCACTAATGAGTGTTAAAGTTCTTTAGACAAGAAGTTGAGGGTTTTAAGCATCCCAAACTTTCAGTTGTGTTTTTTAATTGATTGGATTATCAATGTGTTATTTGTGGCTACTAGGTTATGTCAGTAATTTAATCGCCTTACCTTTAATAACGGTGATAAAGCTACACATATTCTCAGTTCATGAGATGTGCTGCATTTGTTCCTAAGTGAATACAAACCCTATTCTTTAAAAAAAAGTATAATATCATCGAAGAAGGAACTCAACTGTTAAAATTTTAACAACTTGTCATTAGTTATTGGCTGGTGGCATGGAAGATCCGCCCCCTGCCAGCACACTGAGTAGCCTTTTTGACTTCAGGTACTGAGCAGCACGGCCATGTTCTTGGTGCTAACAAAGCTTGGCTGCCTTTTCTAGTTAATTGTTTTCTCTTTTTAGTGATTGTGTTTGACTTACAATGGAAAATCCACTTGTGGGCATGAGAGCTTGCCCAGGTATCCAAGGCCACAAGAGTGGCAGGCTCCTGAGTAGGACTGAGATGAACCCCCCTTCTTTGTGACAAGTATAGGGAGTGACTGCCTTTGCAGTGGTCAGAGTACGGTAGTAAGAGGAAGAAGTCTAAGTGGGATTCTTCGCATTTGGAGTCTTCCTTAAAATTGAATTAGTCTGCTAGCTCTCACTTCTCGCCCTTCTGTTTCTGCTCTCTCTTCATATTCCTTAGGTAGGAACCTAAAGAAGTATGATGACTCCAAGAAGCTGCAAGTATGGCAGACATATCTACTTCCCCATGCAAAGGCGGTATTTTCTGCCTTTTCCTCGTAGTGAGCCTGCTTTGGTAATTCCTGAAGTTGACGCTTTATAGGAACAGCTCTAAGGATATACTGTAGTTTTCCTTAGGATTAGAGGGCATTCTCTCAACAGAGAAGCTGCTGCAAGCCATAGCTACTGCCAGGACTCGTCTTTTTTTTTTTTTTTCTTTCTTTTGTGCCCTCCACCCCTGCAGCTGTGACAGAAGTGCCCTTCCTTCTAGAACCAGCCTACTAAAGGTGTGGTTGATTGCCAATTCTTGTCATATGTAGCCTTGTCGCCTTTGGCACGGAAATCTTCAACTAAAACTTCTGAGGAAGAGAGGAAACCACCCATTTCCCTCCTCTCCTCCCAACCCAATTCCTTTCCGCTGAGTCTCCTGTGACCTCCCATCTCTCACTGGCAAAGAAGAGAGAATGTCTTTAGTATGCTCAGCCTGCTCCTGCTTCTCCTTCATTTAAGTGTTGCAGATGTGGTACTGTGTCTCCTAGAGAGACAATCTCCTCTGCTCCAGCTTAAGACAAACGTCAAGTTCTCCCCTCATCAGACAAGTAGACTTCAGGGAGTTACTTGGTGGCTCGACGAGGAAAACCTCATTAGGGGTCTCACTCGATTCTCTATCTCCGCACATACAACTGTTCTTAGAAGCACCAAAGGAGGGTTGGGGAGTCGGCATCCTCGAAATGCAAACATTACAAGAATTTTTGAGGATATACAGTACACGGAAGTGTTGATGAGTGATAAAACCACTGTAGTAGCCTACATAAACAAGCAAGGGGGCACGGTCTCTCGCCCTCTCTGCGAGCTGACAAAACAGATGTACATCTGGTTGACATTTTAGGCAGCAGAATTGTCAGCCAGGTACATTCCCGGCAAAAGTAATGTAATAGTAGACATGCTCAGTTGCCTGGGACAGTTTGTAAGGTCGTAGTGGTCCCTACATTCCTGCGCACCGGAAAGGCTCCTTAACCCAGTGGACTCTCCAGTGATCGACCTGTTTGCTACACTGTTTAACAAGAAGCTTCCCCTATTTTGTTCCTCCATTCCAGACTCGTGGCATGTGTTCGAAGATGCCTTCCAACGCCCATGGGATTACCTCAATTGACACATTCGCCTTAACTCCATTCAACCAGATCTGACCGTTAATCAACAGGGTGTGGCTTATGCTAGAACCCTGGTGGCTCCCAGATGGCCTCAAGCCAAGTGGTATCCTAATTGGCTTGCTCTTCTGGTCAATATCCTGAGAGAACTAATCCTGTGGCCCGTGTTCTTTGTCAGCCGCATCTTCAGAGGTACTACCAGTCTCTGAAGTTGTAGGATCTTCATGAGTGGAGGCCATCCAGCATCTCCTCTAAGCTAAAGGCTTTTCACGAGGCACTGGACAGGCGATGTTTGGATACCTGCAACAGTCCTCTGCAGCTGTCTATCATGGAAAGTGGGCCATCTTCTGTCATTGGTTTCATAGAAGGGATACTTTTCCAGTTGGAGCAACTCTAGTACAGATTGCAGATTTTCTCACCTTCCTTCACCGAGATTGATTGATTGATTTGATGTTTTCTAGTATCCTGACATTCTTCACTGAGAGAAGCACCTCTCAGTCATAGCTGTCAAAGGCTACCACTCAGCCTTGAGCATTATCTGCTGACTAAAGGACATAGACCTCTCTTCTTCATGGGAGTTGTTTATGCTCATGAAGACCTTTATGAAGTCTTAGACCCCAAGAGTGGGACGTAACTTGTTATCAACTCCTTTACATATACCTTGTATAAGCCTTTGAGAAGGTCATCAGATAGTGCTCTGACTCTGAAACTAGAAAAAATACAAATTACGTTAGAAATTAAATGATATTAAATTTACATTGCTGTGAATGATTGGAATATATATTTTTTCAGAGTGTAGAAGTTTCAAAAGATTTTGAATTCTAATGATGATAAATGTTTTTGAGTTTATTCAAAGGACTCTTCAGACCCTTCTTATGTTTACAAATATAGTACGTACAGTCAAATTTTATCCTAGTTTAATGTTGCAGTACGCCTTACTCTTTGGTTATGTACAGTATGTTGCAATATCTAATTTTCAATATTTAACTTAGCCGGTGAATATATAGCTGCAACTCTGTTGCTCGACAGACAACTCTACGGAAAAACTCGCCAGCGATCGCTACACAGGTTGCGGGTGTGCCCAACAGCGCCATCTGTCGACCAGATACCCAGCTCTCATGTAAACAAAGACTCAATTTTCTCTCTGTCGAGGTGTCGACAAGACGTACTTTACTCGCTGTTGCTAAACTGGAGTTTTTCACATCTAATTGGTGAAGTACTATATTCTAGTTTTGAGCTTTCGCAATGCAGGTGTTTCATCTTAAATCTTGAACTCGTTTTGGATAGATTTAATTATGGTGACAAAGAGAGTATGGACTTTCTTTCACTTTTAAATGGCCAACCCTTCCCTTAGACGGAAGTGTGTTTAGGCTTTTAGTAATTATCTTATCACGTTATAAATTATTTATAGATTTTCCTCTATATATTTTATATCTCTCCGCCTTTATTAGGCCTCTTCGATTAACTTTCCATTTATTATAAACATATAAAAATAAATTTTAATGTTTTGTTTATATGCGACCTTTCCTGAGAGTAGGCGGTCCTAACTTGGAAACCGAAGTTAATCAACGTTGAGCCCTTTATATCGTAATTAGCTTTTAAGAGCTAAGGATTTAAAACTTTTTAAATGTAATATTTTATGAGGGAATTTCTTTGATAGTCTTCGTACTGTTTTCAAAGATGAACTAACGTTTAGTTTATTTATGCTACGCAGTTGTTGACGTTCAGGACGTTCAACATGCGCTCTATCGTTACGATAGAGAGAGAGTGTATCACGGTTTCACTTTGCAGTAAGAGTAAATCGATTCTGACGTTTTGTTCATTCTCTCTTAGCTTAAATGTTTTAAATTCTATTTTAAAGGAACTTTTTAATTGAAAAACCTTTCAGTTTTTTCCTTTAGTCAAATAACATGTTTTTTTGACGAAATATAATTGGGCTCTTCTCTTAGGTGCGAAATCAAGAGAGATAGAGACGGAGGGAGAGAGAGGAGAGAAAACGTTCCGTTCAAGCGGGTAACGTTGTTCTCGAGTTACTCTCGTCCCTAGTTTCTGTACGGGGAGGAAGGATAAAACGTTTTTAGTTTTTTATTCTCGTCCCCAGGCTATGTGCGGTGAGAGATTGAAAACGTAGTTTATAGGAACTAGTGTTTAGTCTCTTTCCCAGCCACTGATTTTTTATCTTAAAATATGTTTTCTGTTTTTTGCTGGTATTAATGAGCTTGCATTATACGACTGATTTCGCAATTACTACCTTTTAATGAAGGGTAGAATTGCGTGTTTCAGGTAGAAATCAGTAAAAGTTTCGATTTCAGTGAAATAAGTGCAAAACAGAAAATCGAAGTGATAAAGTAATATGCGCAAAGTGTTACAGTGTTGCGTCCGAGGGTTCGTCTGTTCGTGCCTGTCGTTCACCTAGTCTGGGACCTCTTGCATGCTCCCAAGCCCAGGGGAGAAGTAATGTCAAACGACTTATGGGTTCGAGAGGCCTTGATCAACGAACAGACGTTTTCCCTCTATGGTATCGGGTGTATCTTACCAAGATCTCCCCTACCATAAGACGAGAGAGACGTTGTTTCTCCTCGTCATCCGAAGGCTTTTCGCATAAGAAACCTGTCACAAGGTTTCGAAGCCCTTAAGCGAAAGTCAGTTCTTTCAGGACAGGTCCAGCGTCCTGGTTACAGCCATTAGGACAGCTCTGACCCTATGCAGTCATCGGATAACTGCTCGCCGCCTAACAAAAGCGTAACACAGACTCCGAGAGTTTTTTTTGTTGGCAAAGTGTTGCGGTCACAGACGTTACCCTCGTCTCTTACCACAACCATTTCCGTTGATCCTAAATGGGTTGTATGGCAAGACATGCAGTATATGTTTGCCTCCCTTATGGAAGACTATTCTGCCGATTAGTCCGTTGAGTCTAGCCGTTTATCTCATCGATATCCTGGCTTTCAGCCAACCTAACGTTCCTTTGTGCTTACTGTTGACGTTGGCGTAGCTAAGTCACGTCAGTCAGGTTGTTTAGAACCACACTCGATGCAGTCTCGTGTGGTTTTTCAGCCGCATTGGGACGTTAGGCCACTTGCTGATGCTCCTGTTGACGTTCAAGACGTTCACTAACAATCGGAGTTGACTTGTTTTGACGCTGTGCGTCAACCTCCGCATTCTAGAGTTGTTTTGACTGCTCAGTCTAGGCAGTCAAAGCAGTCTCGAGTGGACGCTGTGCGTCCTCACGCACCTGTTGTGGTTGACAGTTCAGTTGTTGACAGTTCACAGACTGTCAAGCAGTTACATGACGTTGCGTTCTGATCCGCTACTAATGCACCAGTGAGTGTGGACTCTGCTTGTAAAGCATTGCCACCATGGTAGGTCTCTCCCTTGCTTGAGACTCAGCTTTTATCGGACAAGGTTCCTGTAGATGAGGAAGTTGCTGTTCCCCCTCCTACTGATATTCCCTTGAGGACTCTGTCAGATGGAGAGGAGCCTAAAGCTGCTTAGCCCCCTATGGACTTTAATTAAATCATGATGATTTTTTTAAGGATCTTTGTCCGGATCTTTTTGTAACTGCTGCTCCTCGTTCGCCTAAACGTCAGAGCTTACACTAGGCCTAGCTACTTCGAAGCCGTTGTTTTGAAGCTAGTGCTCTCTCGCTCTCCTAGAGAGCTTTACGTTGGCTAGGCGACTGGTTTTTCACCAGGAGGAGTTTGGGGGATACAGCCTTTGCTTTCCCTTCTTTTAAACTGGCTTATAGAGCGAGAGTCTGTTATGACACGAGAGAAGTTCTCGGCTTGGGAGTTCATGCCTCTACCCAGATAGACTTCTCAAATCTCGTAGACTCTCCCTGGCGCCTGGCCAGGAGACGCTCCAAGTTTTTTACAGGTCAACTTCACAGCTGTTTTCGAGCCTTTGAAGTTTTGCTGTACAATTATGTCATGCATAAACAAGGCTTTCAGGGATGGAAAGCGGTACCGCCTCAGTCGCTAACCCCGTCTGTGGCCGCACCTGCTCCCGTAGACCCTAAATGGGCTTTGCTGCAAGACATGCAGTCCAAGCTTGCGTTCTTGATAGAGGACTTTAATGCGGAGAAGGTTGCTACCGAACCTTCTGGCCAACAACCTTCCAACCGGTCGGTTGTGCGCCCTGTTGACGCTGAGGTAACCTACTCGCGTCTGCCAGTTGAGGTGGTTCCTCCACCGATGCGACCCAGTGTGGGTTGCCAGCCGCACGTTGTCGTTAAGCGACGCTCGGAGGTGGTTGTTGACATTCAGGACGTTCAACAACCAGCAGAGGTGACTTGTTTTGACGCAGTGCGTCAACCTCAGCAACCCGGTAGGGTGTTGACTGCACAACCCAGACGGTCTAGACAGTCTCGGGTTGACGCTGTGCTTCCTCGCGCACCCATGGTTGTTGACAGTTCACAGACTGTGCAGCAGTTCCATGATGTTGCGTCCGGCTCCGTCACGCATGCACCAGTGCGACCGGTCTCAGCGAGCCAGACGTTGCCCACTCCGTTGCCGTTTCCTCATCAGTTTTCGGATGAGGAACCCTCTGATGAGGACGTTGCTGAACAACAAGACGATCAGCCCCCAGAATAGATCAAGCCCTGCTATCCATCCAGAAGATGCTGAAGAAGGAACGCTGCTCAGTCAGGCTGTGGATGAGTCTGGTAGGGACGCTGTCATCCGTGGAACAATTTGTGTCACTAGGAAGACTACACCTCCGTCCTCTTCATACCATCTAGCTTTTCACTGGAAAAAGGACAAGACGCTAGAAGCGGTCTCGATCCCGGTTTCCGAAAAGATAAAGTCTTGTCTGACTTGGTGGAAGGACAATATCAACCTAAGAGAGGGTCTTCCCCTGGCTGTTCAGACTCCCAACCACGTTCTCTTCTCGGACGCATCGGACGTGGGCTGGGGCGCGACACTAGACGGTCGGGAATGCTCAAGACTGTGGAACTCGAGTCAGAGGAGCATGCATATCAACTGCAAGGAGCTGTTGGCAGTACATCTGGCCTTGAAAAGCTTCAAGTCTCTCCTTCAATGCAAAGTGGTGGAAGTTAACTCGGACAACACCACGGCCTTGGCGTACATCTCCAAACAAGGAGGTACCCACTCACTGACGTTGTACGAGATCGCAAGGGACCTGCTCATCTGGTCAAAAGGTCAAGACATCTCCCTAGTAACGAGGTTCATCCAAGGCGACTTGAACGTCATAGCAGATTGTCTCTGTCGGAAAGGGCAAGTAATTCCAACCGAATGGACCCTCCATAAGGATGTGTGCAAGAGACTTTGGGCCACTTAGGGTAAACCATCCATAGATCTCTTTGCAACCTCGCTGACCAAGAGGCTTCCAATCTATTGCTCTCCAGTCCCGGACCCAGCAGCAATACATATAGATGCTTTCCTCCTAGATTGGTCACATCTGGATCTCTACGCATTCCCACCGTTCAAGATTGTCAACAAGGTACTGCAGAAGTTCGCCTCTCACGAAGGGACAAGGTTGACGTTAGTTGCTTCCCTCTGGCTCGCGAAAGAATGGTTCACCGAGATACTGCGATGGTTAGTAGATGTTCCCAGTAGCCTTCCTCTAAGGGTAGACCTTCTACGTCAGCCACACGTAAAGAAGGTACTCCAAAGCCTCCACGCTCTTCGTCTGACTGCCTTCAGACTATCGAAAGACTCTCGAGAGCTAGAGGCTTTTCGAAGGAGGCAGCCAGTGCGATTGCTAGAGCAAGGAGAGCGTCTTCCATTAGAGTCTACCAATCGAAGTGGGAAGTCTTCCGAGACTGGTGCAAGTCAGTTTCTGTATCCTCGACCAGTACCTCTGTAGCTCAAATAGCTGTTTTTCTCTTATACCTGAGAAAAGGACGATCCCTTTCAGCTCCCACTATCAAGGGCTACAGAAGCATGTTGGCATCGGTCTTCCGGCATAGAGGCTTAGATCTTTCCAAACATAAAGATCTGCAAGACCTCCTTAAGTCTTTTGAGACCACCAAGGAGCGTCGTTTGTCTACCCCTGGATGGAATTTAGACGTGGTACTAAGATTCTTCATGTCAGACAGGTTGGAGCCGTTACAATCAGCCTCCCTGAAAGATCTCACTCTTAAGACTCTTTTCCTGGTATGCTTAGCCTCGGCTAAAAGAGTCAGTGAGATTCATGCCTTCAGCAAGAACATCGGATTTTCGTCAGAAAAAGCCACTTGTTCGCTGCAACTTGGTTTTCTAGCCAAAAATGAGCTGCCTTCTCGGCCTTGGCCTAAATCTTTCGATATCCCCAGCTTATCGGAGATCGTAGGCAATGAACTAGAAAGAGTCTTATGCCCTGTTAGAGCTCTTAAGTTCTATTTAAAGCGTACTAAACCTTTACGAGGCCAATCTGAAGCTTTATGGTGTTCAGTTAAGAAACCATCCTTGCCTATGTCAAAGAATGCTTGGTCAGACTTTATCAGATTGTTAATACGAGAAGCTCATTCACATCTGAGTGAGGAAAACCGAACTTTGCTTAAGGTGAAGACGCACGAAGTTAGAGCTGTAACAACTTCCGTGGCCTTTAAGCAAAATATATCTCTGCAAAGTATAATGGACGCAACCTATTGGAGAAGCAAATCAGTGTTCGCGTCATTTTACTTGAAAGATGTCCAGTCTCTTTACAAGAACTGCTACACACTGGGACCATTCGTAGCAGCGAGTGCAGTAGTGGGTGAGGGCTCAACCACTACAATTCCCTAATTCCTTATCCTTTTAATCTGTCTCTTGAAGTGTTGTTTTTTTATGGGTTGTCCGGAAGGCTAAGAAGCCTTTCGCATCCTGGTTGATTTGGCGGGTGGTCAAAGTCATTTCTTGAGAGCGCCTAGATTATGGGTTTGATGAGGTCCTGTTGTATGGGTTGCAAACCTTGATACTTCAGATCCTAGGGGTCGATCAGCATCCTAAGAGGATCGCGAGGCTCCGTAAGGAAGACGTACTTAAAAGGCAGAGTAATTGTTCAAGTCGACTTCCTTACCAGGTACCTATTTATTTTGTTTTTGTTATTTTGATAACTTCTAAAATGAAATAAAAAACTCTTAGCTCATAAAAGTGTAAACATATATTACTGGTCTCTACCCACCATCCTTGGTGTGAATCAGCTATATATTCACCGGCTAAGTTAAATATTGAAAAATGTTATTTTGATTATAAAATAAATTTTTGAATATACTTACCCGGTGAATATAAATTAAATGACCCTCCCTTCCTCCCCAATAGAGACGCAGTGGGACGAGGAGAAAATTGAGTCTTTGTTTACATGAGAGCTGGGTATCTGGTCGACAGATGGCGCTGTTGGGCACACCTGCAACCTGTGTAGCGATCGCTGGCGAGTTTTTCCGTAGAGTTTGTCTGTCGAGCAATAGAGTTGCAGCTATATATTCACCGGGTAAGTATATTCAAAAATTTATTTTATAATAAAAATAACATTTTTTTCAGTGGCTGAGAGAGAAGAGGAATGTCACAGAAATGCAGAAGTGATGGGGATTGCACTCGGCCAGACAGATGAAAAAGATGATACCGATGAAAACCATACAATGCAGCCACCAGAACTACCAGTTATTTTAGAAGAGGATGCTGTAGATAAGAAAATGAATATTCCTGAAGGTAGTGATTGTCTGAATTACAACTCTCTTCATTATACTTTAATACAAATTTGGTTAAGAGTAAATAAACTGAGTCAAATAGCTTTCTAGAATATTGAAGTTGTAGTTGATGATGGATATAACTTAATTCCACAGAACTCAGCCTCCTACATTATTTTTTATTTGTTAATCTTAAAGTCTGTGTTTATATGGAATTTTATTAAATTATTTGCACTTTTTTAAAGTTGACTTTTCTACTTTCTATAGGTATGGAAGCATAGTTCCCCATTAATTATATTGCATACCTAAAGAACATTATTTATTAATCTAAAAACATTGCTGCATTACTGATATTGTTGGTGAATCTACAGCAGTACTAAAGTTGTCTTTCTTAGTTTTATAGATTGTCCTTTTATACAACTTTATATATGGCTCCTCAATTGTTGATCAAAATTGATGATTGTCAGTTAGATTTTATAACGCTAATGCCAAAAACAGAAGCTGTTATTTGAGTGGGTATTAAGCCTTTCAAGTATGTGACCATTAAGCGAGTGGAAAGCATTAGCAATAATAGTAAAAAACGGATTTTGAGCGAAGCGAAAAATCCATGTTTGGGTGATATAGCCATGGCGTCCTGATGGAAGGTTCCTTATTGGTAGCTTCCTTGGGTATATCACTACTAAATATTCCCAGAGAATTTAACCACAGGTTATCACAGAATTCTAACTTCTGGAGCGAGTATCCTAAAGGTTTCCCTTTAAGACATCGTATATCAACAGGGGACGCATGTATTAACGCGCCACATAGCTATCTACACCCCCAACAAAGTTAACACTTCGGTGTGTAGGGGCGGAGAATAGCTGGGGAGCCGTTCCACAGCTAATCTCGTTCGTGGCTACTTTTGGTACTCGAGACGTAAACAAACGGGCGCCATTGCTAAATGACGTCACGTCCGTCCTCATCCTGAAGCCAGTTGCTTGCCGATCACCATGATACAGTAGAGCTGGGTGGGACCTGAAAAACTGGACAAAGTAGCAGGGAGGGTCCATCAGGACGCCATGGCTATCTCACCCAAAAATAGATTTTTCGCTTCGCTCAAAATCCGTTTTTTGGGCTCAAGCCATGGCGTCCTGATGGAAGAATACCAGAGAATCAATGTATCGTGGTAGATTTTTCCCCTATTTGAGTAAGTGCCGAGGGCTTTGAACAGGGTAGCATAGTAATCTTAATAGAAGAACCGTAGGGAAGAGACCTTCCTGCCCCCCTGGCAGTGAAGTTCCCACGGGCCATGCCGAGATCAAAGTGGTTATAGAAGGGCTACTCACCTTGCTAGAAGAACCTGAAGAACTTGGAGACAAGACTGAATGGTTGGCATTCATATAGGAACATTCTCAAGGGCAGACAAGTGGTGGTTAGGCACTGTATGTTAATGGAGAATTGTCTGGTCTCTAAGGTATGAAGAAAGTAAGTATTCGTGTAGGAATATTACATTGCACAGGTGAATATATAATAAGGGTTGAAACCTTAGTATCTTCATCAACCATAAGAGGAAGGGGATAATAAAACTATGACAGACGTGTATTTCATAGTATAAGTAGGAGCGGATTGAGACGCAAAAGTAATAAAATAGAAATTTTATTTCACAATTGCAGGGTATATTAATGAAATGCAATACATGTAAAAGTAATTTACAACAAATTATAATGTACATAGTAATGAAAGACTTGCTCTTGAATCTGAAAGAGAATTTCAAATTTATTAGTTGGCACTCGTTCTCGAGGAACGTCAGTCTTTAAAAGTAAAACACATCATGCTCTAGGCATGCAGCACTCGTGTGACGACTATGACATTTCACCTGGGATAAGAACAGTTATATGAAAAGCACTAAGTGTTTTCGACATCACTACGTATCACTTGAGGGTCAACATAGGCACCCGAAGAGTTAGAGTCCCAAGTAACTCACTCTTCTATGCAGAGTTAGGTGCAGGTTTCATAACACTACCTGCGGCTACCACAAAATGTTTGACTTCGTGCACTTGTTTCGCATAATGTTTGAAGAAAACACGCGAGGATTTCCAGCCTGTGAAACTCTTAAGGCTTTCGAAATCCATACTCTGAAAGAAATTCAGAGACAATGCAACTTTTCTAGGATCATGACCGGCGGGTGTACTGTCAGGATCCGCTCTGCGAATGAAGTAGGTGATTTTCGCTCTTAGTTGTTTCAGTGACAGGTCGCTGCCCGATGTTTCTCCTTTGAAGAGTTGGCCTCCACCAAAGTCCAAAGTTCTGCGAAGATAGACCTTGAGGCTCTCTACTGGGCAAAGAGAAGCATCTTCTTTCAGGGGGCATATTCTCCAAGGTCCCCATCTTTTGGTGGGTAATTCGTTTTTGGCGAGAAACGTCGGATCCGGGAAGAGGGTAAGGTCTCCTGAGTCAGTAAACAGGATATGACCTTCTTCTCTTGATAATGCCACTATTTCGCTGACTCGGGCTCCTGAAGCAAGAGCAAAAAGAAATATAACTTTCTGAGTCAGATCCTTGAGAGGGCATGAATCATTATCCAAGTTGGAGGCGAAATGGAGCACCTTGTCCAAAGACCAGGAGATCGGTTTCGGTGGGGGTGCTGGGCGTAGACGAGCGCATGCTTTCGGCAATTTATTGAAGATGTCGCTGGACAAATCAATCTGGAAGGCATACATCAGTGGTCTAGTTAAGGCCGATTTGCAAGTAGAAATCGTGTTGGCTGCCAAGCCCTGTCCATGAAGGTGAATAAAGAAGGACATGCAAAAATCAATGGTGATTTCCGTAGGATTTTTTGCCTTGACGAATGAGACCCATTTTCTCCAAGATGATTCGTATTGCCGTCTTGTGGATTCGGTCTTGTATTCCTCGAGGAAGTCTAGACTTTTCTTCGAGATCCCAAACCTTTTCTTCGCGGCTAGGGAGAGAAAATCATGAGATGAAGGTCCTTGATTTTCGATGATGAAGCGAAGACAGTCGACTTCTGTACTTGCTGGGAGAGAACTGGGCCCGGGAGAGGGATCAGTGTGGGCTGCAGCTCCAGGACCAGGGGGTACCAATTGCTCCGGGGCCACTTGGGAGCCACTAGGGCCGCTGTCCCTTTGAAGGTTCTCAGCTTGGAGAGGACTTTCAGCAGAAGGTTGGTGGGAGGGAACGGGTAGATCTTGGACCATCTGTTCCAGTCCAGTGACATGGCGTCCACTGCCTCTGCCTTGGGGTCCTCGTACGGGGCCACACATCGAGGAAGTTGATTGTTGTCGCTCGTTGCGAAGAGATCGATCTGAAGTTCTGGGACTTGGTGAGAGATGAAGGAGAATGATCTTGCGTCTAGAGACCATTCCGACTCTATCGGGCTTGTCCGGGATAGAGCGTCCGCCGTCACGTTGCGGAATCCTTGTAGGTGAACTGCAGACAGGTGCCACTTCTTCCTCTCTGCCAGACGGAAGATTGTCAGAAGCACCTGATTTATCTGGGGCGATCTTGAGCCTTGGCGATTGAGACATCGAACTACCACCGAGTTGTCTAGGGTTGGACGAATATGGATCGAGGGAGGCGGGGAGAGTTTCTTCAGTGTTAGAAGGACCGCCATGGCCTCCAAGATGTTGATGTGAAACGTCTTGAATAGGGGAGACCATGTGCCTTGAGCCTGTTTTTGGTGGGAGTGACCTCCCCAACCCTCCAGTGAAGCGTCCGTGTGGATGTTGAGTGATGGAGGTGGGTGTTGAAGAGGGATGGACCTTTTCAGGGCCGTCGCTTCCGACCACGGCTTGAGGAGAAGCCAAAGTCTGTTTGGGAGCCGTCTCTTGAGGTCTCTTCGAGCGATGGATGCAGAACGTCTCCAGACTCCCGCGGCATCCTTTAGCTGTGCACGAAGCACTGGGTTTGTCACTAAGGCGAACTGTAGAGAGCCTAGAACTCGTTCCTGCTGACGTCTTGAGATCCGTTTGGATTTCAGCAGTCGCTTGACAGACCCTGCTATTTCCTTCCTTTTCTTCTGGGGGATGGAAAGGCGGTGTGACTGAAGGTTCCACTGGATTCCTAACCATTGGAACTTCTGAGCTGGAGAGAGGCGAGATTTCTTCGCGTTTATCTTGAATCCCAGGTGTTCTAGGAACTGGGTGACTTTGCTGCAGGATCTTAAACAATCCGCGGGCGATGGAGCCCAGACTAGCCAGTCGTCGAGGTAGGCCATCACCTGGACGTCTTGGAGGCGGAGCTGTTGTACTATGGCGTCCGCCAGCTTTGTGAAGATCCGAGGGGCCACGTTGAGGCCGAAGGGCATGGCCCTGAAGGCGTAGCTTTTCCTTTGGAGTCGAAATCCTAGGTAGGAGGAAGCGTGGTGGTTCATTGGAACGTGCCAGTAGGCATCCGCCAGGTCTATGGAGACCGTGTAAGAACCTCGAGGCAGAAGGGTCCTTATCTGTTGAAGAGTCAGCATCTTGAACTTGTTGTTCGCTATGAACTTGTTGAGGGGGGATAAGTCTAGAATGACTCTGAGCTTGTCGGAGTCCTTCTTGGGGACGCAAAACAGTCTCCCTTGGAACCTGGTTGACTTTACCCTCCTTATCACCTTCTTGTTCAAGAGATCTAGGACATATTCTTCCAGAAGGGGGGTTGATTGTTGGAAGAATTGCTGGAAGGTTGGGGGTGGTTGAGTCCAACTCCAGCTTAGACCCTTCTTGACGATGCTGTGTGCCCAGGGATCGAAGGTCCAACGATCCTGGAATTGGCGGAGTCTTCCACCCACCGGAAGCACTTCATTGCTTCTGGTGTCCCGAGGGCTTACCGCCTCGGCCGCTAGCTCCCCTTCCTCCTCTGCCTCTGGAGGGACGGCGAGATGCGTCTCTGCCTGCACCTCTGCTTGAGCCTCTACCTTTGGGACGAAAGGTAGTCGTCTGTTGCTCAAAGGCAGGGGTGAAAACCGGTGACTGGGACAAAACCGGTTGGGTGACCAGCTGAAAGGTCTGTTGTGGCTGAGCAGCCACTTGGGGAGTAGCGGATCCCGGAAACTGCCGTCTCTGTTGACGTTGCTGGGGTTTTGGCTTGGAGGATTTCCTCTTAGGTTGAGGGCCATCGTCCTGAGAGGATTTCCTCTTCTTCGACATGCCCCACTTGTTGAGAAGGTTCCTATTCTCAGTGGCGGCCTTGTCGGTGATCTCTTTCACAAGATCGGAGGGAAAGAGGTGCTTACCCCAGATGTTGGAGGAAATCAGCCTCCGGGGTTCGTGTCTCACTGTGGCACCGAGAACACGAATTCACGACAGGCTCTCCGAGCCTTCATGAAATTGTACAGGTCCTTTACCAGAGTCGCCATGTGCGATTTGGCGAGTACCATGTAGTGGTTGGGGACTCTGGTGTCGCCAGCCATGACGTCAAGCTGTACTTGGAGGGACATGGATGCTGCGAGCCTTTCCTTCGTGTCTTGTTCCCGACGAAGGAGATATTCATTAAGTTTCGGGAGGTCTTCATTAAACTGACGTCCAGCCACGTCAGGATCTAGTTTTCCCACCACGAAGGTATGCTGGATATCCTTCCAGTGTCGAACATCGGGGGGAGTCACCAGGGAGAAGGGTCTGCACTCCTCCAGTGCAGGACAGGGCTTCCCTTCTTCCACTGCCTTGTGACACGCGGCGAAGGCCTTTTCCGTAAAGGGGAGGACTGCATCGTCGGGTGCGACGTAGGTAGGGTGCTTCTTGCTCAGTGCCGGGAGCATTGAGCAGGTAAAGCCCTACTTTTAACAGCTTTGGCCAGCATAGCCTGGGCCTTCGGGAGATCGAAAACTATCACCTCCTTAGGTTCGGTCTCCTCTTTAGAGACAGGTTCGGATCGAAGCCTGACGTAACAGTCCGGGTAAGCCCCAAAGCTCGGGAAGAACTCCACTTCTTCCAGGGCAATCGAGCCAATCTTCTCGCTGATGAAGATCCTGCCCGTTGCGATGGGCATATGCTCAGCATACCTCCAGGGGTTGGCGTGCGAGCATATCGGGAGGTCTTTAACCGAAATCTTCTTCGGCTCTTTGGAACCTCCCATGGACCTGATGTACTCGTGTGTCACTTGAAGCTTCTTGTCCATAAGTGTTTCGATCATATGGAACATCTCCTGGGCGGATGGGATGGGGTCCGAGGTAGCGGAGGTAGACGGGAGAGACACTTCCGTCGGTGTAGGAGTAGGGGCGGGGGTGGAAGGCGGAGCGACCTCCTGCTCCGACTCGGTGTATTCCACCTGGTCCTCTTCATCGTCCACGTCTTGGGCCATGAGGTTCCTCTCCGTGTTCTCCGAAATATCCGACATGCGTTCCTCATTGTCGGCATCCAGGTGACACTCGTGCATGGACTGGGCCATGACAACATCGGGTTCCACCGTGATCTGGACGGTGGGGATCTGATCCTTGGGGACCACAGAATCTGGGGATGCCTTTGGGAACAGTAAGGCCCTCATGTCTTCAGTGGCAAGGTACGGTCCAGTGGCGTTCTTCTGGAAGCCACGCACCCATTTGCGTAGCTTCTCTCGAGAAGCGTCACTAACCTCCGCGGAAGGAGGATTATTGAACGCGTCGACCAGGCGATCCTGGCAGACCGTACAGTTCTGCGGGTCCCAGAACTTCAGATCCCCTTTCTTGTTGGCACAAGGGGCGTGGGTCCTACACGCCGTGTGTCCATAAAAGTGCGGGCGCTTCACTGCACAGAAGCTGTGGTCGCACTTCAGTTGCTCCTCCTGTAAGAGAAAGAGAACATGAGTATGGGGGAGTCATAAGGATGACTCTTAAACTAAAGCTAAATATTAATTGATTAATTTTTAACTTAACATTAAGTGTGATGAACAGAGAATGGGCGGAAAAGAAGGAGATAGATACATACTCCGTGTAACCCGCCCGGCTGGTTACCGTGACCTTCACCCATAGACAATCTGTTGTGACCGAAGGCACAGGATAGAATTCAACATGGAATGCCCGTAAGGCAGTGGGAATTCTATTGGGAATTGTCAAGGATGTAAGGCTAGGACTGAGGCCACTCAGACTCTAGAATTGGGAACTAGAAGATCCCATAGGGTAACGGTTTCCGGCAACCAGCCGTGCTAAGATACACACAGCATGCTGGAAATCTGTGATATGCAAGAAGACAGCATGATTACTAATAGAACGGTAAGATAATACCTATCCATTTACGTAATCAAGTCATCTGGTTGCGATGTAGGGCTATCAACATCAGATGATAGCTAGTAGAAGGGGGTGCAAGTCGTCTTGACGCCTCCGGAAGGCTCCAGCAGACCGCCGGCACGCCGGAGGCCGCTCCAGCAGACCGCCGGCACGCCGGAGGCCGCTCCAGCAGAGTTTCTGGCATTAAGGAAAACAATATAGAAGTCAAGAGTAATGCCAGGGTGCCGGAAACCGTTACCCTATGGGATCTTCTAGTTCCCAATTCTAGAGTCTGAGTGGCCTCAGTCCTAGCCTTACATCCTTGACAATTCCCAATAGAATTCCCACTGCCTTACGGGCATTCCATGTTGAATTCTATCCTGTGCCTTCGGTCACAACAGATGATAGCTAGTAGAAGGGGGTGCAAGTCGTCTTGACGCCTCCGGAAGGCTCCAGCAGACCGCCGGCACGCCGGAGGCCGCTCCAACAGACCGCCGGCACGCCGGAGGCCGCTCCAGCAGAGTTTCTGGCATTAAGGAAAACAATATAGAAGTCAAGAGTAATGCCAGGGTGGCGGCCGCCGGCAGGGAGCGGCGGCTCCGGCAGCCGGAGGTAGCCGGCTTGGTGACAGGGACAAGGATGGTTATAGCAGAACCGGACTGCCGGCAGCGGATGCCGGCACTCCGGGGGCCAGCCGGTGGACGGACGACTGAGGCTATGAGGAAAGAGGGAAGACCATCGGCTAGGCGCCGGCGGCAGGCGGCAATCCCCCGGCACACGGGGGACTGGCGGCCCAGAGGGCAAGGGGTAAGTCACCAAGGTAGGAGGTGGGTATCACCGACAGTAGAAGCGGCAAGGGACCGGCACCAGGATAGTGAAAGAGACAGAAGGAGGGATGTAGGGGTCCGGCCACGGACCCCAAGACATCCCACCTGAGTGGGTGTACCCATGATAGAGGCTAACCCTATCACCCAGAAGCAGGGGCCGCAGAGGACCGGGAGCTAAGGGAGCCCAAGGGAGGGCAGGGAACACCCAAGAGGGGGGGGGGGGAGAACCCCTGTAGACAGAACGCATCCAGTGGCTAACCCCATAGGACACTATGAAGGGTATATGTACCAGAGCAGACTGCACACAGGAGCTCAAGGTAGCCCTATCACTCCACCCTAAGGAGGAGTTGTAGGACAGGGGACAGTTGGGTATAGACTAACCTAAGTATAGGCTAGGCCATACAAGAGATAGGTAGGGAGGGGAGAAGAGAAGGGTCTTCTGTGGAGGAGGTTCTGTACCAGAGCGGCCACCGAGGAAGGGAGGACACTCCCTAGCCTAAGGTAAGGCAGCCTGTCTGAAAACGGTGCATGGGTATCGTTTCAGCAAGGTACAGAGCTAACTCCTCCAAAACCTAACCTAGAGCAGGGAGGTTACACCCTGAACCAGGAAGGATGGAAGACATATCGCTATTGCAAGGAAGGTCGGAGACCAGCCCCAGCAATAGAGGACGGGCTAGCCGTTCCTCATTCTCGGACGCCACCTTAAGGGGGGATCATTCCCTTAGGGGGGGGGCAGAGAAGCGATATAAATACTCTGATAAGAGCCAGATCCCCTTACGTGGTAGGGGGAGCAAGGCTGCACAGAGGGGATGCCCTAAGGCAGGGGATCAAGGAAGCATATAGGGGTCCTACTTGTAGGTTAGGTTAGAAAGGCACACTAACTAACCTATCCCCTATATGGTCCCTGAAGGCGAAAAAACGCTTGCATCACAGTCAACAGTATTGTAAAATAATGCCACTATCTTCATAAATAAACCTAGGATCACTGATAAATATCATGCATGAACACTGATATAGGCGCTCTGGCCTAGGGGCTAGGCTAGCCAACTGGTATGGGGTCAGTTGATGACCGATAATAAAGCGTCAAAACACGATATAAAAGTTCTTAGCTATGAAGACTAAATAACTAATAGTATCGATTAGTTAATGAGGCCGGAAAATGCTGTTGAGGCTATCTAAATAAGGCATGCAAAACAACAGCCACGCCATAAAATGGCCGGTCCGGTCGAGGCACAGCTCTGCCACAAAACATCAAATATCTCGAAAAGTAAAAGTTACTTTACGGTCAGAGCTTATTTAAACAATACTGGAACCTTGTACTCAACTTTCCAGAAGAAGGCGAGGCCGAAGGTAGCGACATAACGAAGATGCAAGCCGATGAAAATAGCACAAGGGAAAATCCGTCTTAGCAAGGCAAGCTACTAGAAGAAGGATGAGGACGGACGTGACGTCATTTAGCAATGGCGCCCGTTTGTTTACGTCTCGAGTACCAAAAGTAGCCACGAACGAGATTAGCTGTGGAACGGCTCCCCAGCTATTCTCCGCCCCTACACACCGAAGTGTTAACTCTGTTGGGGGTGTAGATAGCTATGTGGAGCGTTAATACATGCATCCCCTGTTGATATACGATGTCTTAAAGGGAAACCTTTAGGATACTCGCTCCAGAAGTTAGAATTCTGTGATAACCTGTGGTTAAATTCTCTGGGAATATTTAGTAGTGATATACCCAAGGAAGCTACCAATAAGGAACCTTCCATCAGGACGCCATTGCTTGAGCCCAAAAATTATTATTAAGATTATTTCCTCTTATGAAATTTATCTCATTTTCTGATATTGCTGCTTCCTCACATTTAAGCCATTTTTTTCCAGAGTAGATGAGAAAAGTTTATGGGAAATTATTGAGTTGTGCCAATCTTTATTATTGAATTCAGGTGTGTCACTGTATGATGAAAATGATAGCAAGACTTGATGATCGTTGGAGAAAAAAAATCTTCCATAAAGTACTTAGTCTTTAAGTATTGATGAAATTTGCCGTCAACATTAGAAATTTTACTCTGAAGGAAAATTTTTCTTTAGCTCAAATCAGTAAAACTCTCGTGAAACTCATTTCATAGTAAAAAAATCTTGCTGTAAATTTAATTCTATATTAACATGAAACTTGTATCTTGCAAAGATTTCATGGCAATAATATACAGTACATTTTATTCTAATTATGTGTCACCTGTTGATATTTCTACACACAATTCATATATACTCATATATGTGTTTGTGTGTAGTGAAATCAATTATCTTATTGTAAGACACATACTGTACCGCAGTAATAATATTGCATTCTGTTACAGTTGCCATGTTGGAGGCTTTTCCAAACCAAGAGGACCTTCTGCTTCCACAAGAAATGAAAGAACATGAAACAAAAGGAAGTTTGAATACAGTTATGCAAAGTGTGGTGAAAGTGGTATGTATTATTAGGTTTTATTTGTGAAGAATATTTACATTATATGAATAAAACCATTAATTAACAAATCCCTTTCTATCCTGGTACCAGTAAATGCAAAGTTTGGATTACATTATTAGTGGTTTATCAGTGTTTTGAGTTTATATCATTGGCATTCCTAATTTTTCTTTGGTTATCACTCATTTGTTTTATCACAAATCCAGTAATGTACTTTATAGCTTAATTGTTCCCACACTAACAAACCTTACGTTATTTATGCGGAGGATATTCTTTCGGTGAAGCTTGAAGGTAGCCATTAGACTTTTAATGAGAGGTGGCAACCCTACCTAACCACTGTTGTGGGTAGGTAGGGGGTGACTGTGGGGTACCCAGATACCTATATCTACTTACAGCTTGGTGAGCCACGTCACTTTTTTCTTTTAGCTGGTAGACAACGTACATCTCCGCTCTCTCCTCCTCAAAGCTTAGCCATACAGACATTTGCTATCTGCTCATCCTTTTTCTCTTCAGAAGTGACTGGTCACGTGGGTCGCCCTTGCACACTCCGTGTGCCCGACATGCAGGGGGCGTCACTGCAAGCAGGGTTTGCCCTGCGACAAGTGTAGGGAGTGGCCTTCCGCCCACTGGGAGAAATTTTGGCATCGCAGGAAAGCCAAGCGAGATTTTTCTCCCCCAGGGACTAAAAAAGACTTCGAGCTTCTTCACGCACTCCTAGATCTCTCCGAAGCTCCTTCTCACTTGCCTTCCTCTGGGGGGCAATTAAGTAGGAGTGCAGACCAACTAACTCCTTGGCAATCTTGGGGTACTGGGGGTGGTTGCTTCCTCTATAGGACTACCTTCACCTCCAGCCACTGGGGAGCCATATTCTCTTGCAGAGATGTTGCAGGTATGGCCGCCCCTGGGGGTTTCTGCTCCCCCTTCGAAGAAAACGCTGCTGCAACTCTTTCATTGTGGGGCTCGGAGAGCTACTTTGCCAGCAGCTTCTACATCCTTCGCCCTGGACATTTGCGAGGTCCATCTATTGCCCTCTCCTGGCCCTTCCACGCTTGGATGAGGTGACCGCTCTTGCTCACCCCTCCGTTAGCCTCCCGCTTACAGCGAGTCTTCTCGGCATCCTGGGACATCGTCGTCACCTGACCAGCAGGTTTTTGCTTCTTCCCACAGAAAAGGTTCCAGCTTGCATGCGCACCTCTCGCCTGCTACTGATGTTAGGAGTGATGATCTTCAAGCGGCCAGCGCTCCATCTGCTCGCCCATCACCGGGACGAGACACTCCATCTGCTCGTCCTTCTGAACGATCACCGTCAGGACGTCGTTCACTACAATCAGAGGATCGTAGGTCATCATAATCACTGCACCCTTCTTCACGAAGGCGTTCCTATTCTAGAGCTAAACGCTCGCTCTCAAGAGACCATAGGTTATCCCGGTCTCGGCGCTCTTCTTCTAGTAGGGGTTCTTACTTTCAAACTGAAAGCTCACGATCACGAGATAGACGCTCTGGATCATAATCTGGACCCTTGCGTTCACGAGCTAGACGCTCAGGATCTCGACGCTCAAGATCATGAGCTAGAGACTCATGATCACGAGAAGGATGCTGAAGATCGCGAACCAAGCATTCACTGTCCAGACGTTCCTCTTTACGAGGATGACGTAGGCGCTCGCGTTTAACATCCACACGGCACAATACAGCTTGACCTTCTCCACGACGAACCATGATAGGACAAGGACCTTCCAATGAACAATGCTCAGAGAAGCTTCCAGTTTAGCTCCCTCCTGCGCCCTTCACGGCCTGAGATGCCTTAGGTAAGTGATTGCCCACACGACACTCACCAATGCGTTCCGCTGTGGCGCAATGCACTCCAACGCTATGCGTTGCCACTGTTCCGAGGCTTCCATCTCCACCCCCAGCTAGTGATAGTGGTTCGGCAGTCCACATGAGCCCCTAGGACTTTCTCCTTCCCGTTCATCGTCAATCGCTCGTGAAACGATGGCCTCTGCTCGTGAATCATGCCCTCTTACACATGAATCACGCCCACTGACGCGTGTATCGGCCAATCCCTTGTGTGCTAAACGCACTGAGGTCCTGATTTCACTAGCAATCACGGACCCAACCCCTCCGCCAACGACCTCTGCAAACGTTACATCTAGCGGCAGGCCACTTCCTTCCCTGAAAGTTTTAAGGAACCCTCCTAACAAGTTAGCAGGTGGTGTTGGTGTTCCAATTTCTCCCGATTGGTCTCTTCAAACAACGAAAGAGGACCTCCTCATGCTAAAGAGACTGTCTCCTTGAGCGTCTCAGGTACCCAAACGCCATCCCACCAAGAGTTGTTCTCCCCTCCAGGGCTCCCAAAGGAGACACCAGACTTGACAAGGGGAGGTGATCTGCCTTCATAGTACGACACCCTTGTGTCGACCCTGTAGTAATCCTTGATGGGGATTGGGTCTTCCTACCCCCCACAGCCACAACAGGCCCAGATCCAGCCTACTCCGCGAATTCCGCCAGAGTTGGCCGTCTGATGTCTTCCTCTGGAGGCCCTTTTGATCCTAGGAGAAAATCTACCCAAGGCAGTGTCGTTCTGAGGGCACAGCGGTCTTCTCCATCTAGACCCAGTGCCGAGAAAAGGATGCGTTTTGACTCAGGGCAAACCCCAGCACAACTCCCTCTAACACCGGTGTGCCCAGGGGACAGGTTTATCACCAGGCAAAGAAGGAGAATAAAGCTTGGTACTTCACCTCATGCGAACCTCACCCAACCCTGCATGAGCTAGGGAGATCTCTATTCAGATTTTTTGGCCTCAACCGGTAGAGATTATTCCTCCGGACCAACGTCCTATTTCCAAACCACTGCAAGAAAAACAATCCTCTGTTCCTCAGTCTCACGATCCAAAGGAACTGCAGGCTCTTCCGAAGCCTTCTATCCTGGAAAAGCATTTCCCCCCTTGGAGAGAGTCGAAAGACTAAAATGGATCCAAAGAACACGAGACTGAAGTTAGATAAGAGATCCCCTGAAGCGGGTCCCTCTTACGACCCAATCGATAACTTTGACCTACTCCAAGCTCCTATGGATGAGTGGGTGGAGGTATACGAGTTCATGGACATGAACGAGGAATACCCTCCAAGAGCAGCTAGTCCAAACTTCCACTCTGAGCAAGAGTACAGAGAGTCGGAACACGCTTTCTGGTAAGTCCTGGCCTGTATGAAAGCCATAAATAAGCTGTTGGATCCTGGTACTACCTCCCAGGAAGACAAGGAAATGGTCCTGGACCAATTGTTTGGTACTTAGAGACCCCATAAGACCAGTGCATTCTTGCCCTGGTCGAAGGAATTGACAGCAGCCAGAAAAAAGGCTATCTCTCAGATAGCAGGCACTTCCAGTTCCCTAAGAGCAGGTTCTTCACCGAGGTCTCTCCCACTTCTCTTCCTTCTCCACTGGAAGTACTATAAGATCGAGAACAAACCTCTTACTAACATGACTCTCGACCCTCAGTAGGATCACTTACCAGGGGCCTTCCGATACAGACACTCTTTGTTGAGAGCTTCACTTTCAGCAACTGAGCTCCTCAACATAGAAAGAGGTGCAAAGTATGCCATGCAGGCTGCTTCGTGGCTCAAACTATGATTGGGGTCATTAGGCCACATTGTACGTTCCGAGGACCTGTCTAAGGAGTCTACAAGGCGGTCACCGTAGTCTTTCCTTATATCAGGTACCCAGACGTTGGAGTTCCTTTTACACCACGCGGTTAACTTGTCGGCAAATGCTATCCCCAAGCAATGGGATACCATGGTCAGAAGATTTCACAGGCAGATGCCAAAGTGGAGGTCACGCGCCTTAGAAATTCGACTCTCAAGGAATCCTCTCTCTTCAACCCAGAGGTGAGAGAGAGCAGCTGATAGGTGGAGAAAATCCTCCAAGGATTCTCTTCTCCACAGGGCCATGACTACTTGGCACTATGGGAGGGTGCCTCAACCTCCCAGAATTCAGCCCAACACCTTAAATCCCTTGAATTCCAGGTCCTCTGGACCTACAAAGGTGTCTAAGCAGCCCTTTCAGGCTAAGGAGCAGAAAGGGAGCAAGTCCTTCAGAGGAAAGAAAGTAGGTAGGGGGTGCCACGTCTTTCCTTCTTTGGAGTCGTGTGCAGATGGCAGTGGAATTATGGAGGACTACTTTGCGGGAATCCCTGATCACCCTGCTGTCACTTTTATGGGCCCTGGCTCTTCGAAAGTGGCGGCGGTCAAATATTCGGGTGCAGCCATGCCTGCTAGATCAGGATCAAGGAAGTGCCCTGTGCCCACTTTGATATCCCAGTTGGCAACGGCTGCAACCTTCTTCAAAAGAGCCTGTGCGTGCACAATCTTTTTGAGCACCCCAACCTGCTCCTTTTATGAAGGGTGAAGGTGGGAAAAGGAGAGGGAAAGGGAAACACTGATGCCAGCGTTCCCCCTCTCATGTTGCCGAGAGGGGGGAAATGGTGGATTTTATACCGACCCATTATTCATCATACAGGTACTGTATATGTTTCCAAACTGACATCCCTTTGAGAGAAGGGTATCTATTTTGATCAGGTACGTACTTCCACGGACAGTACAGGCCAGACAAGGGGCCGAGTCTTGGGTATTGAGTGTCCTTTGGCATGGTTACTTGCTACCCTTTAAGGACTGCCACCCTATTTCAAGTCCCAATTGAGTTCTCTGTAGATTATTCAACATCACCAAAAGCCTTTACCTTGCGGGCAGTGGTAGACATGATGTTAGAGAAGAATGTGATTGGAGTCATTCGAGACAAGTCTCTGGACTTCTACAGTCGACTTTTCCTGGTGGAGAAGGCGACTTGGGGCTGGAAGCCATTCTTTGACCTCTCTCCTCTGAACAAGTTTGTCCATCAAACAAAGTTCAGGATGTAAATAATATTGTCTGCGCTGTCTTCTGTCAGAGAGGGAGACTTCATGCTTTCGATAGACCTGAAGGACTCATACTGCACTTTTAAGTGCCTGTTCATAGTCCTCTCGAAAATACCTTCGCTTCTCCCTCTACATTAAGGTGTACCACTTCAAGACTCTGTGCTTTGGACTGTGTACAGCTCCCTAGGTGTTCATTTAGGTGTTCACATCGGGCCCATCCCCTATTTTTGGGAGGCGTTGGTTGGTGATCGAGAGGGCCCTGCGGTGCTATCTAAAAATGACTGGACACCCTAAGCCTGAATAGTCCAAGACTTCGTTAACATTGGCAGGACCAACAAAGAGGTGTCCAGGAACATGGTCTCTTTATGGCTTCATGAGACCATGCATAAAGTGTACATCTTGATTGACGAGAAAGTCGAGGTTCCAGCCAAGACCAGAGCTCATGAAGTCAGAGGTATTGGCCCCCACTCTTGCCTTCAGGAGAAACCTGTCAATGGGCCAAGTCTTGAAAGCTGGTGTCTGGAAGAGGCAGGCCACCTTCACGGCTTTTTACTTGCAAGAGTAAACCTACAAGTCCCTTGACATCTTTGTGCTTGGTCCTGTGGTTGCTCCTCACGTAGTTGTGTAACCAGCCCAGCTCCCACATGGGACAAGGATGCATCTCATCTGTGGTAACATGTAGATGTAGTCCGGAATGAATGGTAATATGACTGGCTCTTCTCATTCATTCTTGTGGGCCCCTCACGGGAACCAAGCAGTCGAAACGTTACATGCTAATCGGATCGGATGCAGGTAAGTTATACTTCGAAGCCCCATTTTTAGGTCTAAGAGAAGTTTTTCTCTCACATCCCCTCTAACGAGTAGGAGATAATGAATTTTATACCAACTCACTGATCATCATATAGGTATATATTTCCAAACTGACATCCCCTTCAGGGAAGGGCATCTCAGATTTTATGGGTTACATGCTTGCAACTACAGGCCAGGTCCTATCAGCCTTTCATCAGTATGAAAGTCAGGTAAGAGTTTGCTGGGATCAATGCTTTGTTTCTGTACAGATCAAGCAGCGATCACTGCCAGGGAAGAATATGAACTATCATGTTAGGTTCGAAGGGGACTCATATCCGATTAGGTAGTAAGTCTCTCTACTTAAAGGACTAAGGTTTTCATGCTACTAAGGAACAAATCACAAGTTTTTAAAGTAAAATGTAGTTTTCCTTGAACCCAACTTCCGTTCTTGATCACCCCCATCTCAGTCTTTGGCTGAAAGGTCAAAAGTGAAGGCTTTCGGGCTGGAATGGGGAAGAGGCTCCTCGACCCACACCTTTGCCATCTGGATAACCACTCGTTATCCTACTCTAACAACGTCTCCAGCTTACAGTGAAACAATCTTCCTAATATATCTACATCCTGTGAGACATCGACAAAGAGATGGAGCTGGGGGGAGAGTGACTGCTCCCCGCACTCTAGTTTTGGGGTGTTTGAATGTGCGTGGATGTAGTACGATAGAGAGTAAAAGATGTGAAATTGGAAGTATGTTTAGGAATAGAAGGATGGATGTATTGGCCTTGTGTGAGACGAAGATAAAAGGAAAGGGTGAAGTGATGTTTGGTGAAATGTCTGGTAGAGTGTCTGGGATTGAAAGGGGAAGAGCGAGAAAGAGTGTGGCTTTGTTGCTGAGTGAATGGATGACAGGTAAAGTAGTGGAATGGAAGGAGATATCATCTAGGTTAATGTGGGTAAGGGTTAGGTTGGGTAGGGAATGTTGGGCGTTTTTCAGTGCGTATGGGCCAGGTAGTGAGAAAAGTGAAGAAGAGCGGAATGAGTTCTGGAATGAATTAACTAGGTGTGTAGGAGGACTGGGTAGAAGGAATTATGTAGTTGTCATGGGTGACTTAAATGCTAGAGTGGGCGCTGGAGAGGTAGAAGGTGTCATTAGGAAGTATGGCGTACCAGGTGAAAATAAGAGTGGTGAGAGACTGGTAGATATGTGTGTTGAGCAAGAGATGGTGATAAGTAATAGCTTTTTCAAAAAGAAAGATAAAAATAAGTATGCATGGGTAAGAGTGGAAAATGGAAGAGTAGTAGAAAGGGCATTAATGGATTATGTGTTGATAACTAAAAGAATGTTTGGAAGATTGAAAGACGTGCACGTGTTTAGGGGTATGGCTAACGGTATGTCTGATCATTTTTTGGTGGAAGGAAAATTAGTTGTAGCAAAAGAGTGGGGAAATAGAGTAGGTGGATGTAAAAGGGAGCTAGTGAGGGTTGAAGAGCTAATAAAACTGGGGGTAAAAAGTAAATATCAGGAAAGGTTGAAAATGACATATGACGAAGTGAAAGTAAGAGAAACTGGGGATTTAGAGGAGTGGAAGTTAGTAAAAGAAAATTTTGTTGGGATTGCAAGGGATGTGTGTGGCAAGAAGGTTGTTGGAGGCAGCATGAGGAAGGGCAGTGAATGGTGGAATGAAGTATTGAAGGTAAAAGTGGAAGAGAAAAAGAGGGCTTTTGAAGAATGGCTGCAGAGTAATAGTATAGAGAAGTATGAAAAATATAAAGAGAAAAATGTGGAAGTAAAGCACAAGGTACGTGAGGCAAAGAGGGCAGCTGACCTGAGGTGGGGTCAGGGATTGGGTCATTCATATGAAGAGAATAAGAAGTTTTGGAAAGAAGTGAAGAGAGTAAGGAAGGCTGGCTCAAGAATTGAAGAGACAGTGAAAGATGGAAATGGCAGGTTGTTAAAAGGAGACGAGGCAAGGAAAAGATGGGCGGAATATTTTGAAAGTTTACTGAATGTTGTGGATAATAGGGAGGCAGATATAATTGCTGTTGCAGGTGTTGAGGTGCCAGTGATGGGAGATGAGAATGAGAGAGAGATTACAATAGATGAAGTGAGGAGAGCACTAGATGAAACGAGAGTAGGAAAAGCATCTGGTATGGATGGTGTGAGAGCTGAGATGTTGAAGGAAAGGGGTGTGACTGTACTTGAATGGTTGGTGAAATTGTTTAATATGTGTTTTGTGTTGTCAATGGTACCAGTAGATTGGGTTTGTGTTTGTATTGTACCACTATATAAGGGTAAGGGAGATGTGCATGAGTGTTGTAATTCAAGAGGTATTAGTTTGTTAAGCGTAGTTGGAAAAGTGTATGGTAGAGTAATGATTAATAGGATCAAGGATAAAACAGAGAATGCAATCTTAGAAGTACAGGGTGATTTTAGAAGAGGTAGGGGATGAATCAGATTTTTACAGTAAGGCAGATATGCGAGAAATATTTAGCAAAAGGTAAGGAGGTGTATGTTGCGTTTATGGATCTGGAGAAAGCGTATGATAGAGTTGATAGGGAAGCAATGTGGAATGTGATGAGGTTATATGGAGTTGGTTTAAGGCTGTTGCAAGCAGTGAAAAGTTTCTACAAAGCTAGTAAAGCATATGTTAGGATAGGAAATGAAGTGAGTGATTGGTTTCCGGTGAGAGTGGGGCTGAGACAGGGATGTGTGATGTTTAACTTGTATGTTGATGGAGTGGTGAGAGAGGTGAATGCTCGAGTGCTTGGACGAGGATTAAAACTGGTAGACGAGAATGACCATGAATGGGAGGTAAATCAGTTGTTGTTTGCAGATGATACTGTACTGGTTGCAGACACAGAAGAGAAGTTTGGCCGATTAGTGACAGAATTTGGAAGAGTGTGTGAGAGAAGGAAGTTGAGAGTTAATGTGGGTAAGAGTAAGGTTATGAGATGTACGAGAAGGGAAGGTGGTGCAAGGTTGAATGTCATGTTGAATGGAGAGTTACTTGAGGAGGTGGATCAGGTTAAGTACTTGGGGTCTGTTGTTGCAGCAAATGGTGGAGTGGAAGCAGATGTACGTCAGAGAGTAAATGAAGGTTGCAAAGTGTTGGGGGCAGTTAAGGGAGTAGTAAAAAATAGAGGGTTGGGCATGAATGTAAAGAGAGTTCTATATGAGAAAGTGATTGTACCAACTGTGATGTATGGATCGGAGTTGTGGGGAATGAAAGTGATGGAGAGATAGAAATTGAATGTGTTTGAGATGAAGTGTCTAAGGAGTATGGCTGGTGTATCTCGAGTAGATAGGGTTAAGAACGAAGTGGTGAGAGTGAAAACGGGTGTAAGAAATGAGTTAGCAGCTAGAGTGGATATGAATGTGTTGAGGTGGTTTGGCCATGTTGAGAGAATGGAAAATGGCTGTCTGCTAAAGAAGGTGATGAATGCAGAGTTGATGGGAGAAGTACAAGAGGAAGGCCAAGGTTTGGGTGGATGGATGGAGTGAAGGAAGCTCTGGGTGATAGGAGGATAGATGTGAGAGAGGCGAGAGAGCATGCTAGAAATAGGAATGAATGGCGAGCGATTGTGACGCAATTCCGGTAGGCCCTGCTGCTTCCTCCGATGCCTTAGATGACCGCGGAGGTAGCAGCAGTAGGGGATTCAGCATTATGAAGCTTCATCTGTGGTGGATAACGGGGGAGGGTGGGCTGTGGCACCCTAGCAGTACCAGCTGAACTCGGTTGAGTCCCTTGTTAGGCTGGGAGGAACGTAGAGAGTAGAGGTCCCCTTTTTTTGTTTTTGTTTCATTTGTTGATGTCGGCTGCCTCCCAAAATTGGTGGAAGTGCCTTGGTATATGTATGTATGTATATATTGAAAAAAATTTGTGCAATGTTTTTTAAAGATATTTGAAATTTTCCTATTGCAATGTAAGGTACTGTATCCTCAAAATACAAAGAGTTCCCTCATATGTAAGAATTTAATGTTTACCTTTAAGCAAAGAATGATTAAAATTAAGTTGACTATATCATTCTACAAATACTTCAGAATTGATAACTTCTAACAATTGAGACAATAATTTTCTTTTAGTTGAGGAAATCTCACTCTTTTTCCAAAAACATTATTCCTTTAAATATTACTTAACCTTGGTTTCTTCTTAGAAACTGAGCATTGAAAAAATATATAATTTATTTCTAACATTTGTCAATAACAAATACTGTACTGTATTGCCATTATAAATTAATATACTGTAAGCATATCTAATGCAGTATTAATTCTTGAAGATAAGTGTAGATAATGATGTTTCAAATTTTCTTAAAGAAACAGGAGAATATGGAAATGGAGGATCCTGAGTTTTTTGACACTGCTGTTTTAGAAGTCACAAAATGCAGTGAATTGCAGGAAAGGATTACCACAGTCAGAGTCACTACAAAGCAGGAAAAGGAGAATTCAGACGATGATGTGGACCAATCATGTCATGACTTTGACACTCACCCTCAAGACATCAACTTCGAGTCTGCAGCCGCAGTTTCACCTCTGAGAGACATTGATTCGCTACAGAGCTCCCTTTCTCCATCGTCCCTCTCCAACCCTCCCTCGCCATTGCCAAAACTAGCCGAGTCGGTACCCTTGATTAATTCGTCTAGTATCAAGGAATCTATTACAGTAAATGGAAGAGACTTTTTCATGGGAAACTCGCATAGCCCAAGTAAAGTTATTACTATTAGCACTTCTAGTTGTAGTAAAACTCCCCTTGTTAGTGTAGGAAGCAGCAGTGAAAAGTCTTTAGGCACCAAATCTTCATATGTGGTTACATTGCCAAAGACTGACACTGTCAGTGCTTCTTTGAAAACTACAGTGAAAAGTACACCCATAGAGGTGATTAGTCCGAAAAACATTTATCTAAAGGAATTAAAACATAATCGTTCTATGCCAAGTGTTATTAAAGTTACAGCCAAAGGCAAAAAATCAGTGCCTAGTACTAAATCCTTTCCCCAAGGAGATGATGCAAAATCAAGGCTAGTGTCGGCAAGTAAAAAGCTGTTTGATAGTGAAGATATGAATCTGGCCAATAGTTACAGTGCGTACGTAAAGAAAATGTTGAATCTCATTAATCCTCCTGAAAAACAAATGGCTCTTATAAAGGCACTTAATCATACTATGGATGAATTTATTGAAAAATATAAGTCTTGGAAATGAATGTACAGTGCAGTATTTGAGTTCTTGAAATGTGTATATAAATGTGTTGATTGTATATATGCGTAGAAATGTTTTTGAGTGGAACTTGGCTAGAAACATGAAGTTATGTGATTCTGTAATTAAAAATATGGATTCTAGCCAATAGATTTTGTGAAATATACAATATATAGGTATGTATATACTCTAGCATATTTTTCATTAATTAACGGATTAAATTCAATTACAGTATAGATACTCGACCTTGAATTAAGCATTTTGTTCATATGTATCATATGAAAATAAACATTCCAGTGTCCAGCAGCTTTTAAACTACAATAATACTTGATATTTTGTACATGAGTGCCAGTTTTCATTCATCAAAGTGCACTGTTGTATCTTGCGGGTAATATGGTTGGGAAATGAAGTGGCTGCAGTGTAAAAATTTTAAGGGGAAATCTAAGGATTAAAACAATATTTACATAATATATTGTACTTATATCTGCATTGACTTTCAACAATTTATTGAAATTTTAAGACGTTAGCATTTATATATTTTGATTTCTTCCCCCCCCCAAAAAAAATTATATATTTATAATTGATAAAAATTAATAAGCAAGCCTTAGTAGTAACACTTTTATGTTCTATATTTTGCAGCTTAAATCATTTGATTTATTTTGGAAACTGATTAGAATAGGAAAATTTATATCATGTATGAAATTTTGAATGCAAAATAAAATAGTGCTCACCTACTAATGTAATTTCTTTTCTTGCTGTTTCCAATTATATGTACAGTCTTTTATTTTATTTCTAAATTCAGGAATGATTGTAGACGTGTAAAACCGACCTAAGTTCTCCATGAAGACGAGAATTAAGGGGAAATTCCAAGAGAACAAAATTGTAAAAAGTAAGCTTTACCTTTTTAATTTCCTTAAAACCCAAGACACCAAGTCTCCCTCTTATATATTATCTATTGCTCTAATAACAATGATATATTTCCCCCCACTGGAGCTAGGAAGTAGGATGACTTCAGCTAGAAGAATGTAACAGCAAACCCTAGGAAACTAAGGCCCTGTACACGCTATGATTCATGATGCAAGTAGTGTTGAATGGATGCGTTGAAAAACGACTTTTTTCAACACAAAACTGCACCACCAACGTGATGATGGGCCGGCCCGATTTCCTATATGTTGCTCAGTATTGCGTCAGCATTCAAAGAGAAGGATGTCCACTCAGATCAACTCCAACACCAATGGCTAGTCTCTACCTCTCATAGGCCATAGTCCCAGTGAGTGGACAAGGACCAACATTTCATTTCATTTTGATGATAATAATTTTTTTATACTAATTTATATGATACTAATTTTTCAATATTTAACTTAGCCGGTGATTATATAAGCTGCAATTCTGTTGCTCGACAGAAAACTCTACGTTAAAAATCCGCCAGCGATCGCTATGCAGGTAGGGGGTGTACTTCAACAGCGCCATCTGTCGTGCAGGTACTCAGTACTCAATGTAAACAAAGAACTCAATTTTCTCTCTGTCGGGCTACCGGCAAGACCTACTAATTCGCTGTTGCTAACTGGATTTGTTTTCACAACTATTGGTGAAGTACACTATTCTTGTTTTGAGCTTTCGCTATGCAGGTGTTTTATCTTCATCTCAAAACTTGAACTCGTTTTGGATAGATTTAATTATGGTGACAAAGAGAGTATGGACTTTCTTTCACTTTTAAATGGCCGACCCTTCCCTTAGACGGAAGTGTGTTTAGGCTTTTAGTAATTATCTTATCACGTTATAGATTTTCCTCTATATATTTTATATCTCTCCGCCTTTATTAGGCCTCTTCGATTAACTTTCCATTTTTTATAAACATATAAATAAATTTTAATGCTTTGTTAGGCGGTCCTAACTTGGAAACCGAAGTTAATCAACATTGAGCCCTTTATATCGTCTTTAGCTTTTAAAGGATTTAAAACTTTTTAAATGTAATATTTTATGAAAGAATTTCTTTGATAGTCTTCGTACTGTTTTCAAAGATGAACTAACGTTTAGTTTTTTATGCTACGCAGTTGTTGACGTTCAGGACGTTCAACATGCGCTCTATCGTTACGATAGAGAGAGAGTGTATCACGGTTTCACTTTGCAGTAAGAGTAAATCAATTCTGACGTTTTGTTCATTCTTTCTTAGCTTTAATGTTTTAAATTCTAATTTAAAGGAACTTTTTATTTGGAAAACCTTTCAGTTTTTTCCTTTAGTCAAATAACATGTTTTCTGGGTCGAACCTGTGACGGCCGGCGAAAAAGTCCTTCTTTGTACTTTTTCTGATATAAATCTTCCAAATATACCAGAGAAAATTAAAAGCATGGAATGCAGAGGTTACAACCCTCGCGCGAGCACCTTGTTGGTGTCGTATATCTAACAAGGGCGTTTGTAAAACACTATTCACAGGCTGTCTTCCATTTAGATAATCCCTTCATCAAAGGGGGAGGGCCGTGACAGGCCCTAGAGAATACAGTTGGGTTACCCTACCGACACCCACCACTCGCGCTCACTAGGTCATCCTTCTGTTTTGGACTAGCCAGCAAAGTTGATAAGTGTTTTGCCCAGTGTTTTTCGAAGTGATTGTCGTTAATTCAACATGACTGACGTTGATACTTCACCCTTACCAATGTTAAGTACCATAGTTTGTTTTGGCAGCTTTTGACAGTACCGGGCATTTGTTCTGTTTCCAATATGGTGGTTTTTAGTTTTGGAAGCGATTGTCTTGCCGAGGTATCGGCAGCCATTTTGGGTTATGTTCGCTTCGGTAAATATTCTAGTTAATTTTGCCCATCTGGTACTCTGTCATCTTGGTTATATCACTTACGTTTTATGGCCTTTTAGTGTTATCATTAATTTTTACTATGGTATTTATTTGCTTGCAAGTCCAATTTGGACCTACGAAGAATAGCGATTTAAAGAATAGCGAATTAAAGTTTAGCGATTTAGTCTGTTAGTTTGTTCTCGCCTCAGAGGCTTCGATTTAGACTATATCCTTGTTTTTTTTTGTTACGTTATTCTTCGTTCTTGGTTATTACTAAGAAAAGCAATCAATTTTATTAATGTTCTTGTTTTATTGTGTGATGTTAGTTTTTTATTATGTAACCTTGAGAGCGAAAACAGAGACTGCTCGTTCCCTGTTCTACAGATATGAGTTATTCCTTCTCTCGTTTTCTTTGTTAGCTCGAGTAAGAGAGGTGAATTTCCCGTTCTCCGTTTTTATACGATCACGAGTTATTCAAGCCTCCTCTTAGTATCAGAGTTGATGATAGTACGTTTAATATTATAAACGTTTTTATTGATGTGGTTACTGTTAATATAGCTAACAATATTAATAGGTACGTTAGTGTATGAGTCATTAATTGGGGTCGTTTTATACCGACACCCTTAGCTCCGAAGTTATGCTTAGCTCCGCCTTGAGTTATGCTCCGCTATATGGATACTCATTGGGTGAGAACTAGTTAACGTTCAGGAGCAGATTTTTGGAGTGCAACGGTGTAATCCGGCACTCGGACTCCGGCTGAAGCCTTTTACACACGAACCTTTGTCATGTTTGATCATAATTACACCGTTACGGCCGGCTTCACGGGAGATAACACAATCATTCATTGAGGTTAATGTTATCGTACCGGGAACGGTCACGATATCACGGTGACGGGCCTTTGCTACCGGATCTCCGGTACAAACAGAGATCAAGCAGACGGCCAGAACCGGAGTTAACAATGTGATACCGATGAAGACTAAACAGTTTCATTATTACGGTCCCTTTTTCATCGAATCTCCGGCTTCACTGGAGATAACACAAACATTCAGTATTAGAGAATGTTATCGTACCGCTAAGGATCACGTTTTCACGATGACGGACCTTTGTCACTAGTTCTTCGTTACAAACAGAGATCAATCAGACGATCAGAATCAGGGTATGAACCCCTTTTTCATAAATAATCACAATATCGTTATTACGTTCCTTTTCATCGAATCTCCGGCTTAACCGGATATTGTACAGGCGATCAGCATTGAGGTTAATATTAGTTTTCCTCTGGTGTTCACGTTGTCACTATGACGGACCTTTGTACCGGGGATTGTTACCGGAGCTCCGTTACAGACAGAGCTCACTCAGACCACGGGTGGCCAATCTCTTGTTTTGCTGTAAAGGAAAGGATTTAACATGAATACAAAGTAAACTGTACTTACTTTAATGACACTTTGAATTTGCGTTGGTAATATTCATTAGTTATTCTTGAAAGTCCAAATAAAAATATATGAACATAACTATGCCTATATTTATGCATATATTTAATTCTAACTATGTATAAATAGGGATAAATATCCATACAACATCGTGTTCAAATAGAAATAAATTGATTATGCCTATATTTATGCATTTTCAATTCTAACTATGCCTAAATATGAATAAATATCCATACAACATAGTGTTCAAATAGAAATAAATTGATTGTACCTATATTTGTGCATATTCAATTCTAACTATACCTAAATATGAATAAATATTCATACAACATCGTGTTCAAATAGAAATAAATTGATTATGCCTATATTTATACATATTCAATTCTAACTATGCCTAAATATGAATAAATATCCATACAACATAGTGTTCAAATAGAAATAAGTTTCCACTCAGTACTGGGAACCAAACGTTGGCCCCTTCTAATGAAGGGCCGGGTCGAGACTAACCATGCCATGAGAGGCTATCTACTGTTCCTTGAAACTCTGGTCAGTGAACAGATGAATCAATAGAATACTAATAGCCAGTAAATAATGTTAGACCCGGTTCTGAACGTCTGAGTCAGGGGTGGCCAACCTGTGGCGGATGCGCCAACAGTGTCACATTTCATGAATACAAGTGTCGAACTATACCCCAAAAGATAGTACATTAAATGATTTTTCTTTAAAAATGATTTTTATGAGTTGTACAGTTGATCCCAGCCTATGAATAGGATCACTAACCAAAGTTCAAGGAACATCCAGACTTATGTCCCCTTTCTTTTACAGAAGGTTCGCCTACATGGTTCCCGTCAGGATGATGATGAATCTCTCTGGCCTGCAAGAGAGGCTCTCCGCCCTTGGTTATCAAGGTTGGGAAGAAATGCTCCATCTAGAGGTCCCTATCTCCTCAGAGTGTCCTCTCTAAGGTTGGACGACGACCCCATGGACGGGCAGGTAGGTGGGGATGAATTTTGAGCCTTCAGCTTTGCAATTACCTACGTCACCGACCTAGGACCCTTAATGGATCCTGATGTTCATGTTACCCTGCATAAACCGTGACTGCTAAAAGCAACACATTCTAGGGAAAACCAAGGGGCTATGACGGAGCTCAAAAGTATGGTAGTGAGTCAGATCCATTCAGGAACTCAGAAGTTTCCCCCTACAGCCCCAGGCATATCGAAGTAACCTCCTTCGATAAAAACAACGCATAGAGATTTGCCTTACATGTTCCATATATAGATGGTACCATAAATCTGGATGGCATAGACATCCTCCCTCTGGGGGACGTAGAATTTACTCCCAGGTACTAGAATTCCCGTTCAACGGATTCATTCGATTGAAAGAGATTGCCTTGGTTAGGTTAGACAAGGTACCGAAGGTAACAGTATTATTTCCTAAAGGGCAGGCCCGATCTGTCTGGACCAGGATGTTGTCAGTCTGGGGGTTACGATAATTCCAAGATCTGCCCTTCCAATTCGACCTACACGTTTGATGGTCTGATCGGGTTAGTTGTGGGAAATACGTTCTGTCTGAGGCCTCTATCAGACAGGAATCGATAGTCGGTTACCCACTCGTCATCACAGCCTCCCTCCGATTCGACGTCTATGCATCCAAATCCCCCTCATCAGGTGGTCTACCTCACTGATTCCCCAGGTACACAGCCCAACCCCGTTGGGATGTTTTACCTGCATACAGCCCTAGATCCGAACCCTCAGGCTCCTCTCGTGGACACCAGAGAGGAAGCTACAGGAGTAGAAGACAGTCTCGCCATCGAGACGGACCTAGAAAAAAGGGGGCTCGGAGAAGGAAAGTACCTAGATTCACCCCCTCACAACGCGGTGGTCCCGGTAGGGGGTAGACTTTACCACTTTCGAGACCATTGGACCTTCGGTCTGTGGGCTCATAGCATAATCTCTAAAGGTTTGAGGTGAAAATGGTCACAAGGTCCTCCTCCTCCACCAGTGACCTTCTCCCAGAAATCCACTCCCATCCTGGAAGAGTACACCACAGGGTTACTCAAGAAGAAGCAATCAAACGGGATCGATCACTGAAGTTCCAAAGCCACCTGTTCACAATTCCGAAGAAAGGCTTGGCGGCATTGAGAGTGGACCTGGACTTGTCAAGCTAAACTCTTACATTCTCTGCGACAAGTTCCGGATGTTGACTATCTCTCAGGTACGGACCTTACTTCCCCGTAGGACCGTCACCACCTCTGTCGATCTTACCGACGACTATTATCTTGCGCCTTTAGCTCGAAACTTCTCTTCTTATCTGGGTTTCCGCCTAAGCAGGAAAGCCTTTGTGTTCAAGACATGCCCTCTGGCCTCAATATTGATCCCAGGATATTCACAAAACTAGGAGAGAGAGTGTTAGAACAACTCAGGAACCAAGAGATACAGATCATTGCTTATCTGGCCGGTTGGCTCATTTGGGCCCGGCCGGTCATAGAAGGCAACAGAGCTACGAAGGAATTATTCCAATTTCTCGACAACCTGTGATTTCGGGTCAATCTCCAAAAAATCTCGCCTGCAACCATCAGTCCGCTTAGAATGGTTAGCCATTCAGTGGGACCTTTCGAAGCACACGTTGTCTCTCCCTTCCAAAAGGTAAGAGGAATAGTTTCCAAGATCAAAAAATTTTCTCAAACACAAACAGGTGTCCGAAGAGCCTTAGAAAGTATCCTCGGACTTTTCCAATTCACTTCAGTAACAGATCTAATAAAAGCCAAACTCAAAGACATCAATCGAGTTTGGAGAAAGAGAGCTACAGTACCTATAAGAGACATGATCTCGAAGATCCCCTCTGTCTTGAAAATGAGACTACACCCATGGTCCGAACCGAAGGACCTCTCCAAATCGGTTCCTCTACAATTCCCACCTCCACAAGTGACATTCCATACAGCCGCGTCTCTAAGTGGATGGGGGGGATTACTCCGAACATCAGATGTTTCAGGTTCTTGGTCACTCTCCATGAAACAGTCCCATATCATTGTTCTCAAAGCCATGGCAGTGTTCTTGACCCTGAAGAGAGACTCTCCTCCGAGGTCGACCCACATCAGAGTAGTGTCAGACAGCACAGACGCAGTACACTACGTCAACAGGGGAGGATCCAAGTCACCCAACCTGAATCAGATCCTGGTCACTATCTTCGCCTGGGCAACAGAAGAGAACTGGTTCCTGTCAGCACCTCACCTAGCGGGAGGCCAGAATGTGAGAGCGGACTCACTATCCAGGACGGATCCACTGGAGTCAGAATGGTCTCTAGACATAATTTCATTCCGGTGGATACTCAGGCTCGTTCCAGGCCTCCAGGTAGATCTATTCGCAACTCAGATGAATCACTAACTTCCTTGTTATGTGACCCCAACCCTGGACCCTCGGGCTTATGCCATGGACGCATTACCCCGGGATTGGAACCATTAGAAGAAGATTTCCCTATCTCCCCCAGGGAATCTTCTAAAAACTTTTACACAAACTACGCTCCTTCCCGGGCGCAGTGGCTTTAGTACCACCTCACTGGCCAAGAACAGTTGGTTTCCTCTCCTCCTCGAGTTGAAACTCAGTCCCATCCGGATCCCGTTCCTCAAACTGACCCGAGTATCCAAACTCACTGTGTCAGATTACTCAAGGATAGCCAAAACTCTAACTTTGTGGACTACAGGAAGTTGGCAGCTCGTAGAGATGCGAACATTGAACCGGAAACGATCTCTTCATGGAATGGGACAAAAAAGGGACTCGACAATTCGCCAATATGATTCGGCCGTTAACAACTAGTAGGTCCCCTAAGAGTGCAGACCATACTCGTATGTCCCCGCATTTAGCCATCTCTTTCTTGAGGTTCCTATTTGACAAAGGCCTAACAGTTAGCACTTTAACCACCATCAAGTCAGCTTTGAAGAAGATCTACCTTGTTGGGTTCAACATTAACCTAGCTGATTCCTATTTCTCATCAACCCCAAAAACATGTGCTAGGCTTCTACCTTCGGTTCGGCCACAAAAGGACTCTTGGTCTCTGAATGGTGTTCTCAAACTTGCGATGGACACGGACAATGAATCCTGCTCTTATATCACTCTTCTTAGGAAGACTTTATTTCTAACGGCTATAGCTTCAGGTGATGGAACATCAGAACTAGCAGCTCTCACGAAACCCGGAAAACATAGATTTCCTCCCTTCAGCCGAAGTACTCCTTTCCAGACAAAGCTTCCCTAGCTAAAAAATGAGGATCCGCAAAATAGGTGCTCCTCTCGGAAGATTATTCTTCATCCCCAGGATTTTTCTCCGTGTACAGTCACACTCTCAAGCCCCTTTTTAGCTAGAACTGCCACCCGCTCGTCTGGCTCCTTGGTTATCAGGGAACAAGGAGGTACTATTTCCATTCACGGTATCAGGCAACAAATCCTCTACTTCATTAAACATACTAATCCGGAATCATTTCCCCAGGCTCATGATATACGGACAGTAGATGCCTCCAACAATGATTTCCAGAACAGGGACTTTGGTGATTTTAAAAAATATACGGGTTGGAAATCCCCTATGGTTGTCAAACGCCAATATCTAAAGATCTTACAGGCCCTTAAATACCCAACGATGGCAGAGGGGAGCCTTATCTCTCCCCATTAATCTCCTCTTCTTCCTTTCTTCCATCTCTTCTCTTCTCCCTCCTACCCGCCACTCACACCACGTCGCCGCTCTCCTTGGTAGTTCGTTAGCCCTATGATATTTGCCATGTTTAATTCCTATGGTTTAACTGTTATTGTAGTTACCGTTCCTTTAATGTTTAGATATACTTAGACATGTAAGGTTTGATGCCTTTTGCGATTCGACACTCAGTTGGTTCCTTGTCGTCATTATTATTTAACCTTACGTTCCCTATGTCATTTGGCTGGTTGGTAATTGGACGATTACTTTATTATATCATAGTATTGTCGTACATGGTGATTGTATTCTCCTCATTATGTTATTAATTTATTGGGCTTGGAAGGCATTCTCTGGTACTTTTTCGCCGGCCGTCACAGGTTCGACCCAGAAAAGGGATTTTGACGAAGGAAAAATCTATTTCTGGGGAGAGACCTGTGACGCCCGGCGAAACCCTTCCCGATGATTTTTGTACGGACCCACCCTTTCCTTGCCAAGCCATATGTTCTTGCAGAAGGATGACCTAGTGAGCGCGAGTGGTGGGTGTCGGTAGGGTAACCCAACTGTATTCTCTAGGGCCTGTCACGGCCCTCCCCCTTTGATGAAGGGATTATCTAAATGGAAGACAGCCTGTGAATAGTGTTTTACAAACGCCCTTGTTAGATATACGACACCAACAAGGTGCTCGCGCGAGGGTTGTAACCTCTGCATTCCATGCTTTTAATTTTCTCTGGTATATTTGGAAGATTTATATCAGAAAAAGTACAAAGAAGGACTTTTTCGCCGGGCGTCACAGGTCTCTCCCCAGAAATAGATTTTTCCTTCGTCAAAATCCCTTTTTTTTACGATATATAATTGGGCTCTTCTCTTAGGTGCGAAATCAAGAGAGAAAGAGAGAGAGAAATAGAGACGGAGGGAGAGAGAGGAGAGAAAACGTTCCGTTCAAGCGGGTAACGTTGTTCTCGTGTTACTCTCGTCCCTAGTCTCTGTACGGGGAGGAAGGATAAAATGTTTTTAGGTTTTTATTCTCGTCCCCAGGCTATGTGCGGTGAGAGATTGAAAACGTAGTTGTATGAACTAGTGTTTAGTCTCTTTCCCAGCCACTGATTTTTCTTTTTATCTTAAAATATGTTTTCTGTTTTTTGCTGGTATTATGAGCTTGCATTATACGACTAATTTCGCAATTACTACCTTTTAATGAAGGGTAGAATTGCGTGTTTCAGGTAGAAATAAGTGCAAAACAGAAAATCGAAGTGATAAAGTGATATGCGCAAAGTGTTACAGTGTTGCGTCCGAGGCGCAAAGTGTTACAGTGTTGCGTCCGAGGGTTCGTCTGTTCGTGCCTGTCGTTCACCTAGTCCGGGACCTCTTGCAAGCTCCCAAGCCCAGGGGAGAAGTAATGTCAAAAGACTTATGGGTTCGAGAGGCCTTGACCAACGAACAGACGTTTTCCCTCTATGGTATCGGGTGTTTCTTACCAAGATCTCCCCTACCATAAGACGAGAGAGACGTTGTTTCTCCTCGCCATCCGTAGGCTTTTCGCATAAGAAACCTGTCACAAGGTTTCGAAGCCCTTAAGCGAAAGTCAGTCCTTTCAGGACAGGTCCAGCGTCCTGGTTACAGCCATTAGGACAGCTCTGACCCTATGCAGTCATCGGATAACTGCTCGCCGCCTAACAAAAGCGTAACACAGACTCCGAAAGTCTTTTTTTGTAGGCGAAGTGTTGCGGTCACAGACGTTACCCTCGTCTATTACCACAACCATTTCCGTTGATCCTTAAGGGGTTGTATGGCAAAACATGCAGTATATGCTTGCCTCCCTTATGGAAGACTATTCTGCCGATTAGTCCGTTGAGTCTAGCCGTTTATCTCATCGATATCCTGGCTTTCAGCCAACCTAACATTCCTTTGTGCTTACTGTTGACGTTGGCGTAGCTTAGTCACGTCAGTCAGGTTGTTTAGAACCACACTCGATGCGGTCTCGTGTGGTTTTTCAGCCGCATTTGGACGTTAGGCCACTGGCTGATGCTCCTGTTGACGTTCTAGACGTTCACTAACAATCGGAGTTGACTTGTTTTGACGCTGTGCGTCAACCTCCGCATTCTAGAGTTGTTTTGACTGCTCAGTCTAGGCAGTCAAAGCAGTCTCGAGTGGACGCTGTACGTCCTCACGCACCTGTTGTGGTTGACAGTTCAGTTGTTGACAGTTCACAGACTGTCAAGCAGTTACATGACGTTGCGTTCTGGTCCGCTACTAATGCACCAGTGAGAGACTCAGCTTTTATCGGACAAGGTTCCTGTAGATAAGGAAGTTGCTGTTCTCCCTCCTACTGATATTCCCTTGAGGACTCTGTCATTTGGAGAGGAGCCTTAAGCTGCTTAGCCTCCTATGGACTTTAATTAAATCATGATGATCTTTTTAAGGATCTTCGTCCGGATCTTGTAACTGCTGCTCCTCGTTCGCCTAAACGTCAGAGCTTACACTAGGCCTAGCTACTTCGAAGCCGTTGTTTTTAAGCTAGTGCTCTCTCGCTCTCCTAGAGAGCGTTACGTTGGCTAGGCGACTGGTTTTTCACCAGGAGGAGTTTGGGGGATACAGCCTTTGCTTTCCCTTCTTTTAAACTGGTTTATAGAGCGAGAGTCTGATATGACACGAGAGAAGTTCTCGGCTTGGGAGTTCATGCCTCTGCCCAGATAGACTTCTCAATTCTGGTAGACTCTCCCTGGCGCCTAGCCAGGAGACGCTCCAAGTTGTTTACAGGTCAACTTCACAGCTGTTGTCGAGCCTTTGAAGTTTTGCTGTACTATTATGTCACGCATAACAAGGCTTTCAGGGATGGTAAACGGTTCCGCCTCAGTCGCTAACCCCGTCTGTTGCCACACCTGCTCCCGTAGACCCTAAATGGGCTTTGCTGCAAGACATGCAGTCCAAGCTTGCGTCCTTGATAGAGGACTTAAATGCGGAGAAGAACCTTCTGGCCAACAACCTTCCAACCGGTCGGTTGTGCGCCCTGTTGACGCTGAGGTAACCTACTCGCGTCTGCCAGTTGAGGTGGTTCCTCCACCGATGCGACCCAGTGTGGGTTGCCAGCCGCACGTTGACGTTAAGCGACGCTCGGAGGTGGTTGTTGACGTTCAGGACGTTCAACAACCAGCAGAGGTGACTTGTTGTGACGCAGTGCGTCAACCTCAGCAACCCGGTAGGGTGTTGACTGCACAACCCAGACGGTCTAGACAGTTTCGGGTTGACGCTGTGCTTCCTCGCGCACCCATGGTTGTTGACAGTTCACAGACTGTGCAGCAGTTCCATGATATTGCGTCCGGCTCCGTCACGCATCCACCAGTGCGACCGGATTCAGCGAGTCAGACGTTGCCCACTCCGTTGCCGTTTCCTCATCAGTTTCGGATGAGGAACCCTCTGATGAGGACGTTGCTGAACAAGACGATCAGCCCCCAGCCCTGCTATCCATCCAGAAGATGCTGAAGAAGGAACGCTGCTCAGTCAGGCTGTGGATGAGTCTGGTAGGGACGCTGTCATCCGTGGATCAATTTGTGTCACTAGGAAGACTACACCTCCGTCCTCTTCTATACCATCTAGCTTTTCACTGGAAAAAGGACAAGACGCTAGAAGCGGTCTCGATCCCGGTTTCCGAAAAGATTAAGTCTTGTCTGACTTGGTGAAAGGACTATATCAACCTAAGAGAGGGTCTTCCCCTGACTGTTCAGACTCCCAACCACGTTCTCTTCTCGGACGCATCGGACGTAGGCTGGGGTGCGACATTAGACGGTCGGGAATTCTCGGGAATATGGAACTCGAGTCAAAGGACAATGCATTTCAACTGCAAGGAGCTACTGGCAGTACGTCTGGCCTGGAAAAGCTTCAGGTCTCTCCTTCAAGGCAAAGTGGTGGAGGTGAACTCGGACAACACCACGGCTTTGGCGTACATCTCCAAGCAAGGAGGGACCTACTCTCTGACATTGTACGAGATCGCAAGGGACCTGCTCATCTGGTCAAAAGGTCTAGACATATCACTAGTAACGAGGTTCATCCAAGGCAACTTGAATGTCATGGCAGATTGTCTCAGTCGGAAGGGACAAATAATTCCAACAGAATGGACCCTCCACAAGGATGTATGCAAGAGACTTTGGGCCACCTGGGGCCAGCCAACCATAGATCTCTTCGCAACCTCGATGACCAAGAGGCTCCCAATATTTTGCTCACCAATCCCGGACCCAGCAGCAGTTCATATAGATGCCTTTCTCCTAGATTGGTCACATCTAGATCTATATGCATTCCCTCCGTTCAAGATTGTCAACAAGGTACTGCAGAAGTTCGCCTCTCACGAAGGGACAAGGTTGACGCTAGTTGCTTCCCTCTGGCCCGCGAGAGAATGGTTCACCGAGGTACTTCGATGGCTAGTAGACGTTCCCAGAACACTTCCCCTAAGGGTGGACCTTCTACGTCAGCCACACGTAAAGAAGGTACACCAAGGCCTCCACGCTCTTCGTCTGACTGCCTTCAGACTATCGAAAGACTCTCGAGAGCTAGAGGCTTTTCGAAGGAGGCAGCCAGAGCGATTGCTAGAGCAAGGAGAACATCCACCCTTAGAGTCTACCAATCGAAGTGGGAAATCTTCCGAAACTGGTGCAAGTCAGTATCCGTATCCTCGACCAGTACCTCTGTAACTCAAATAGCTGACTTCCTCTTATATCTGAGGAAAGAACGATCTCTTTCAGCTCCCACTATCAAGGGTTACAGAAGCATGTTGGCATCAGTCTTCCGTCACAGAGGCTTAGATCTTTCCAACAATAAAGATCTACAGGACCTCCTTAAGTCTTTTGAGACCACGAAGGAGCGTCGTTTGGTTACACCTGGTTGGAATTTAGACGTGGTACTAAGATTCCTTATGTCAGACAGGTTCGAACCGCTACAATCAGCCTCCCTGAAAGATCTTACCTTAAAGACTCTTTTCCTGGTATGCTTAGCCACAGCTAAAAGAGTCAGTGAGATTCATGCCTTCAGCAAGAACATCGGATTCTCATCCGAAACGGCTACATGTTCTACAACTTGGTTTTCTAGCCAAAACGAGCTGCCTTCTCGGCTTTGGCCAATATCGTTCAATATTCCAAACTTATCGTATGGTTGGAAATGAACTAGAAAGAGTCTTATGTCCTGTAAGAGCTCTTAAGTTCTATTTAAAACGAACTAAACCTTTACGAGGCCCGTCTGAAGCTTTATGGTGTTCAGTTAAGAAACCATCTTTGCCTATGTCAAAGAATGCTTTATCCTATTTTATCAGACTGTTAATACGAGAAGCTCATTCCCATCTGAATGAGGAAGACCAAGCTTTGCTGAAGGTAAGGACACACGAAGTTAGAGCTGTCGCAACTTCCGTGGCCTTTAAACAAAATAGATCTCTGCAAAGTATAATCGACGCAACCTATTGGAAAAGCAAGTCAGTGTTCGCGTCTTTTTATCTTTAGAATGTCCAGTCTCTTTACGAGAACTGCTACACTCTGGGACCATTCGTAGCAACGAGTGCAGTAGTGGGTGAGGGCTCAACCACTACAATTCCCTAATTCCATAACCTTTTTAATCTTTCTCTTGAAATGTTTTATTATTGTTTTTGG
>NC_090726.1:192794738-192889738 GCF_036898095.1 Palaemon carinicauda
ATGCAGTCTTGAATGGATGTGTTGAAAAACCACTTTTTTCAACGCAAAACTGCACCACCAATGTGATGATGGGCCGGCCCGATTTCCTATGTGTTGCTCAATATTGCGTCAGCGATCAAAGAGGAAGGATGTCCACTCAGATCAACTCCATCACCAATGGCTAATCGCTACCTCTCATAGGCCAAAATGGCCGCCTCCAGTGATGGCTCTGCTTCACTAAACACATCTAGATTATGCTAATTTAACTGTGGGAAGGGAGCCCAAAATTATACACAGGAAAGATTAAATACTCAACTTTCCAGAGGATGAAGATGCTGGAGATTGCACAGTAATAATCCTTGAAATAGTAACAAAACCGAGAGCGATTGGGAGATACACCGTGCTTAATCAGCTACAATGAAAGGAATAATTCGCCTGGGTGGTACCGGGAGGGGATCCACCGGGTAACCTTGATAACGGCTCCCCTTCAAATTCGCCACTCTTCACCCTCAGAGCGAAAACTCTATTCGGGGTGAAGACTGCCATGTGTCGTATCAAGAAATACGTCCCCTGATATTGTGCGATATCCTTAAGATTTAATTTAAGGAAACTCGTGCCAGGAGTTAGAATTCTGGAGACCTATGGTCAATTTTCTGGGAGTATCACTGTAGTCAAATATCCCTTAGAAAGCTTCCATCAGGACGACATGGCTATCTCGCCCAAAAATAGATTTTTCGCTTTGCTTCAAAATCTCTTTTATTTTTATAATAATTTCTTATGCTAATTTATATAATAATAATAATTTCTAATACTAATTTTAATAACAACAATAGAGTCTCCAGGTAGAATAAATCATTGGCATACATCCTCTCTCAATGATGGATGAACTACAAGTAGGCAACTAGTGTGGGAAAACAAGTGAGCAGTGTTGCATTACAGTTTGCCCGCTAGTAATTTTTTTCACCTTTTTTTCAACACCACTACTGCTTCAGGAAGCTGATACATGAATCATAGTGTGTACTGGCCCTTAGGCAATGCAGATGGATTTGCAACAGCAGCAGTATTCAAAAGAGTAAAAAGTCACATTAGGAATTGGAGGCAAACCAAATGCAGCAGTGAGATCTAGCCTAGCGGAAGTAGTAGGGCCAGCCAGTAATTTTGACATTACTGATACCAAATAGACACACTATATGCAACAGTGAAAGAAAGGTGTTCAGCAATGGTACTTCAGCCATCAAAGTAGCAGGCAGTGAGTGGTACGTATAGGAGCAGCCGTTGTTGAGGGAACCCTGTAATAAGCACAGAACTAGTAGATTGAGTTGTGAACTATCAAGAGCCACAAAACTGAAAGATTGACTTTAATTAACTATTTGGGGAGGAGGAAGATCATGAAGCCAACTATAACAGACTATTCCAATGTAGAAGATACAGAACACTTGCTAATTCCTCCTCTTCTCATAGCACAACGAATGGTCAAACAGCCAGTCCTGGTAATTATTGCTGCCCTCAGCAGTTGTTGCATAGCAGAACATTGATTGATGATTTGAAGTTGTCTGGCATCCTGATGCATAACGGAAGAGGGAGTGTCTCAAGTGTAAACGTATTAGGTTGGCCAAGGCACCAGCCACCCGTTGAGATACTACCTCTAGAGAGTTATTGGGTCCATTAACTGGCCAGACAGTACTACATTGGATCTCTCTCTCTGCTTACGGCTCATTTCATCTTTGCCTACACATACACCGAATAGTCTGGCCGATTCTTTCTACATTCTCTTCTGTCCTAGCACACCTGACAACACTGGGAATACCAAACATTTTTCTTTACACAAGGGGCTAACTACTGCAATGTCATTGTTCATTGGCTACTTTTTTGGTATAAGGGTAGAAGGGACTTTTTAGCTATGGTAAGCAGCTCTTCTAGGAGAAGGACACTCCAAAATCAAACCATCATTCTCTAGTCTTGGGTAGTGCCATAACCTCTGTACCATGGCCTTCCACTGTCTTGGATTAGAATTCTCTTGCTTGACGGTACACTTGGGCACGTGGTTCTATCTTATTTCTTTTCCTCTTGTTTGTTTTGAAGTAAGTTTTTATTTTTAAAGTTTATTTATAAAGGATCTAATTTAATGTTGTTACTGTTCTTAAAATATTTAATTTTGATTATTTATTACTTCTCTTGTATCTTATCTATTTCCTTATTTCCTTTCCTCACTGGGCTATTTTTCCGTGTTGGAGCCCTTGGGCTTATAGCATCTTATTTTCCAACTAGACTCTGTAGTGAGAAGTTTCGCCGATAACACAAGAATAAGTAGATAAATTACTTATGATGAAGATAGGAACTCATTACAAAGAGATCTAAACAAAATATATGAATGGGCGGAGATAAAAAGGATGGTATTTAACTCCTATAAATTCGAATCAATAAATTATGGAAACAGAGAAGGAATGGTATATGCATACAGGGGACCTAATAATGAGACAATCACAAACAAGGAAGCAATTAAAGACCTTGGTGTTATGTTAAACAGGAATATGTTATGCAACGACCAAATAGCAACACTGTTGGCTAAATGTAAAGGAAAAATGGGAATGCTATTCAGACACTAAAACAAGAAAAGCTGAACACATGATTATGCTTTACAAAACTTATGTACGTAGTACACTCGAGTACTGCAATGTGATATGGTACCCACACTACCAAAAGGATGTTGCACAAATAGAGAGTGTACAAAGGTCTTTTACTGCTAGAATAGAAGAAGTTAAGGACCTTGACTACTGGGAAAGACTGAAATTTTAAAAATTGTACAGTCTAGAAAGGAGAAGAGAATGTTACATGATAATACAAACATAGAAGCAAATCAAAGGAATTACTGAAAACATCATGGAGCTAAAAATATCAGAAAGAGCAAGCCGAGGTAGATTAATAGTGCCCAAAACTATACCAGGAAAACTAAGGAAGGCTCACAGGACATTAATCCACTAAGCATCAGCATCGATAATGCAGCGACTATTTAATGTGCTGCCAGCTCATCTAAGAAGCATTTCAGGAGTGAGCGTAGATGTGTTTAAGAATAAGCTCGATAAATACCTAAGATGCATCCCAGACCATCCAAGACTGGAAGATGCATTAGTAACTCTCTGGTGGATATACGAGGTGCCTCACACTTAGGGACCTGGGGGAACCCAAACATAGAAGGTAAGGGTTGTAGCTTGGATTTTAATAATAATAATATTAATGAAACCCTGACAAGTTTGGATAGTCATACAGTAAGTGAAATGATACAAATGTCATCACAGCACTTACAAGTTTTCAATACAGAGCACTACTCAATGTACACATAAAGAATGATAATATACATAACAAAGGGAAGAAAAAACAAATTCAAAAGATAATTTGCCATAACAGATACCAATTATAGATGATAAGACAGAAAAATTTATGTTGGAGTAAGGATGATTATCTATAGTAAATAAAACAGCTATTGCACAGTATAGAAAATGAATCCCGAAATTTAAGAGGTAAAACTGTTAATCGAATACTTGGCAAACAAAAAAGAAAAGGAGACCAAGAGATTTTGCTGTTCACCTCGTTTGGTAGTTATCTAATAAAAGAATTATTGATCAAGATTAAACACATGACCTTATAAATTTAAGAATTTGCTTACTTGCATTTTCTATAATCAATAAAAAAAGTTACACTGATGTTAATGAAAATTTTTTATACAATTATTTATATAGCTGTTTTGCAGAAGTTCAAACAGTACAATATACTTTATGGTTTCTGTGTATTATATATTGCACATCTTTAGCAGTTTTGATTTAAATGTGTGTAATGTATGGTATTAAACGGTGAAATTGGCTGTTCAAAATCAAACCATTGTCCTCTAGTCTCGGGTAGTGTCATACCCTTTGTACCATGGTCTTCCACTGTCTTAGGTTAGAGTTCTCTTGCTTGAGATTACACTTAGGCACTCTATTCTATTTGTTTCTTTATTTCCTTTCCTCACTGGGCTATTTTTCCCTTTTGGAATCATTGGACTATCGACTTAGAGAATAAGTCCTATTAGAGTGACCAGAGTAAAAATTTTATATTGGCAAACATAATGGAAGTTTTTACTGCGTATTGTAAGCTACATATTGAAGCTACTTATTCCCTCTTTATTTACCTTTTTTTTTAAACGTAAGCAAAGAATATTAATATGTACATATGTTGAAAGCCTACAAATATGCAAACATTGGTAGATTAGTCTTCAATAAAATTGGTTACAGGAAATATAACAACGTATTGATAGACGAAAATACATATAAGGAATTAGCTGAGAACATCGTCTTCAGAAAAAAAAATCAACGTTTAATCGAAATGTATGTTTTTGCTGACTTTACAGCATTTTAGATGAGCCTTTAATACTTACATGTAATCCTGACGTAAGCTAGGCCTATATGTATTCGTCAACTAATTTTCAATTTCTACAGTAGAGTGTACCGATAGTATCAATTGACCAATCTCCATATATTTACAATTATTATCTTTAACAAACATTAAAAAACGATATTACATGCGCAAACTGTAAAAAAGAGATTCAAATGAGTTTTGGATATCAATATTTAGTTTTTACAAGTTTGAACTTCCAAAGCTCCTCCCATTTAATCACATGATCAGGAAGACCACTCAGCAATTTGGATCATTATCATCATCATCATCATCATCTCCTCCTACGCCTATTGACTCAAGGGACCTCGGTTAGATTTCACCAGTCATCTCTATCTTGAGATTTTAATTCAATACTTCTCCATTCATCATCTTCTACTTTGCGCTTCATAGTCTTCAGCCATGTAGGTCTGGGTCTTGCTACTCTTCTAGTGCCTTGTGGAGCCCGGCTGAACAATTGGTGAACTGATCTCTCTTGGGGAGTACGAAGAGCGTGCCCAAACCATCTAAAATATTCTAGATAAACCATTTAAAATATTTTATGGTATTTAGTTTCTCTGAAAAGGCAAAATGTCTGATTATCAAAATTATGAAAAAGTAATTTGCGTTGAATTTTATTGCTATAAAATGGCATATTTTCTTAACCCAGCTGGTAGCCTCATTATTATTATTATTATTATTATTATTATTATTATTATTATTATTATTATTATTATTATTATTATTATTATTATTATTATTATTATTATTATTATTATTATTCTATTTTATTTATCTTCCTCTTGTTTTTTTAAAGCTTCTATAGTTTATATATGAAATATTTATTTTAATGTTGTTACTGTTCATAGAATATATTAGTTTAATTGTTAATTTCTTCTCTTGTAGTTTATTTATTCATTTATTTTCCTCTCTAGGCTATTTTCCCTGTTGGGACACTTGGGCTTATAGCATCCTGTTTTTCCAAGTACGTTATAGCTTAGCAAGTAATAATATTAATAATAATAATAATAATAATAATAATAATAATAATAATAATAAGAAGAAGAAGAAGAAGAAGACGCTATAACCGTAGTTGGAAAAACCGGGTGCTATGATTAACCAAGTATAATTCAATACTATTTCTATAATATGATTAAAATATTATTCTTATAGGCTGCTAATTATTCAATAACGATGATGTTCCAGAGGGAATAATGTTTTACCGATATATATTATCAAGTTTAAAACGTCATCGGCACATCCTGTTTTCGTATCAATCATATTGTCGCCGGTTGGAATTCGGGAATATTCCGAGTATAGTATCATTCCCGAATTTCCCGCGCAAGTAAAGTTACGGAGAGTAACTGTCAGTGAGTGGCAACTTTTTATTTTTGACGGGAAAGAAGAAAAAAATGGAAACATCAGTTAGAATGTGATAATTGGCTGCTGCTTTTTTGTAATATTTTAGTAGAAAAAGTAGATGAAATCATCATGGGAGTATGATGATATCCTCAACATATAGTTTTAAGATTACATAGCAATATTGCACTACAGGAAGAAATGAAAAATAGGGTATTCAATGAAAATTAACGCCAAGATAGGGTTTAACACTATTTCTTGTAAACCAATTGGTATATATATATATATATATATATATATATATATATATATATATATATATATATATATATATATATATATATATATATATATATATATAATTTGGTGGCAAATAATGATGAAACATAATTTGGTGTATGTGAAATTGTCGCATATATTATCAAGTATTTTATCGATAAACGAATTCCAAAAAAAGAAAAAAACTAGTAGATAATCATATTTAGTATTAAATCTTATACTAATTTCTTTGACGCTAAGAAATCATTAACCAGTTTCAGATATTTCTCCATCATGAGTCTCAATACTACACAGTATTCTAGTTCTATTCCAGCTGTGGTCAAGTTGTGGAATGATCTTCATAATCGAGTAGTTGTATCGATTGAACTTCATAAGTTCAAACCTGCAGAAAATGTTTTATGTTGAACTTGAACAGGCTGACTTAAGTCTCTTTTTATATTTGTATATGAAAGATCTGTTTTAGTTTTGTCATTCTTCTTAAAATATTTTATTCTAATATTTCATTTCTTCTCATATTCATAAAGTATACCTATTTCCTTATTTCCTTTCCTGACTGGGCCATTTTTCTCTGTTGGAGCCCTTGGGCTTATAGCATCCTACTTTCCCAACTAGGGTTGTAGCTTATCTAATAATAATAATAATAATAATAATAATAATAATAATAATAATAATAATAGGGGTAATTTTCCATTTTCCCATGATGACGTCACCAATATTTAAAAAGCCCGCGCATGACGTCACAACTATATAGCCAAACACGTTGTGAGGAATGCACCACCCATTACACTTGTGATACACGTGCTGATGCACGAATCATGTGAACAAGAAAATAATAAATAATTATTATACATTTTAATGTGAAAATGCACAGAAGATGAACCGGAATATTGTTCAAAAGAAAAATTCCAGAATATTCCACTTTGTTTACATGTTAACACCCACTGCCTCTCTCTAATATTTTGATTATTATTATTAAAGAGGGAAATATACCAGCTTGAAATAAGAACGTATAAATGTTTTTGTCATATGAGACAAGTAATATTTTAGCTTGTTAAATGTGTTAATTTTAGTGGTATAATGAAAGTATTACTAAGAAAAATATTTTGTAAATACTAAGTCGAACATCATTATTGACTAATGTTTTTGTAATCTACTGTTATTGTTTTGATGTTGAATTTGTAAATGTTATACCTGTGTTGTAATTGGTTGTATTATCTCAAAGCATAGGTGTTAGATAAGACGAATTGAGATAAAAAAAATATCATTCCTTTAGAGTTTGGTCAGTAGAGTATTGGAACATGGTCACGTTCATTTATATTGCTAACGTATGATATAACTTTTAGTTTACCGCGATGCATTTTCGTATTTTGTACACAATCGTTATTAGTAAATATATTTGAGCATGAGTGGATGATTTTAAGTTCATAAAACGAGATATATGGGCAGAGCGTAATAAGAACACGGTTTTTATTCTTGCAGCCAATCACATGAACGCGCCGCAAAACTACGCCATCTTGTCGCCAGGGTTAAGGGGGAAGGAAAACGCAGCAGCAACGTAAGTACCCCATTCATTCCATGACTTTCACTCGTGTTGACGTGAACTATTTATCTTGTGTCTGTGAAAACTTTTAATTCTAGTGTATCTGAAGGGTTTTTTCGTTATTAGTGAGAGTATTGACTATGTTTATTCGCCTCTCCGTCATCCCGCAACATTAGACCCCCGCCATTACTAGCACGGAGTTCTGCGTCCCCATAAACATGGTCGTGCATGCCAGGTAATTAACTTGTTTATTTTTTATTATTATTATTTTGAACTCGTGTTATCAACGGTTGTTGTTTCAATTTATTCATTTGTTAAGTCTCTTTCATCCTTCTTTGAAAGTCAGATGTTGGGCTGTGTTTTCTCGCCTTCGATTAGGCCTAATGTCTCGTAGCTAATATACTTTTTTATTATTTGACCTTAATGGTCTACTATTATGACATCTTAAACTGTGATATTTCAAATTGCAATTCATTTTAGACACTCGTCACGTAGCCAAACCATAATTTGACAAAGCCGATACGTAACAGAGTCGTTCCCGGTGCCCTTTTGAAAATACCGTTGGAATTTATCAAAGGTACATGAAATGTTATTATCTGTCTATTGGCAACGTTGCATAAAATTAACACATTCCTGGACGTTCTTTACCCAATGTTAGACGCTACCTAACAAACTGTTGTTATTTTGAATGTTGTTTATCATAAAGTATTGTAGTTCAATATAGTTATACAATAACGGGATTTATACGAGTATAGTCTACACCGAGGCTGGATTTCTGGCTGTACATTTACAAATATCGAAAGTATTACGAATGGGTCTGACCAACTTCCAAGAAGTGGTTCCTCCAGGTAGAACTAAAGTTTTAGGAGTTTAGGGAAAACATTAAACAAATTGTATACAAAGATGCACTGGAACCTAACCTAGCCTTTGGCGAGTTGGCATCGTCCTGTTGGTAATGTTACGGTAGAGTCCCAACCAGCGTCATTACCGCTTGCCAGTACAGAGAGGCGTGGATTTTCTCTTTCGCTAGCGGAGCAAGCCCATGACAAAGCAAAAGCCATTAGGATTTCGGTAATATTTCGATAGTCTAATGTCTTTTGCTGCGCTGTGCGCTTGCTTCATTTGTGAAAAAATGACACCTAGCTCATATGTACTGGCAAGCGTTAATAGCGCTGGTTGGGACAATTCCGTAATATCACCCTCACGTTTCTTAGCCTGACTGGTATCTGTGCTTAAGAGGTGGATAATAGGAGATTGGAACTTGCTAAGCTTAACAAAACTTTTAAAATGAATTTGAACCTCAGATTGTGTACTCGTGAAGGATAATGATAATCGAGGTAGTTTGATTTCATTATAGAACAGTCCATTATTTGGTAGGACATTACATAATTGGATAGTTATTTGAGAGCTCTTGTATAACAGTGGATTGTTTCTCCCGCTTGGATAAAAAGTGGATATAAACTCTCCTATCCTCTCCCCTCCCTAACCTAACTTTCAAGCCATGTCATACCTACTTACCGAAGGGGGGTTACAGGGCCTAACGCCCCTCTGCAACCCCCCTTACACTTCCCTACGTTAAGTCAGCCTCAATCATACGCACAGGTGGCCGCTATCATACATACACCCCGATATTTGCAAATACACTATTTTGAATACTGGCGGAAACCTCTTTTAACAGTTGTAGATTTGAATAAATATCCCGTTTTGTTCATTTTGTTATAGCACAGGATACAGGAGGCTCCTTCCACCTGGTAGTTCAGAAAATCATTGATCGGTGGTGTTTCTGTCGTTAGTTGTTTGAACAGAATAAAGAGCGTAAGCCTTTATATCCTAAAACTCTCTATTTGTTTTTAATTTTGGAATATACAAACTTCATTTTTTTATCTTTATTATGGTTTGGGATTACTGTATTAGGATGTTTGAGGAGCCTCTTTCGTGCATAGAAAATGGGAATTTTTCCCCCCATTTTCTAGTCGTTCGTAGGATGTTTTTCTGCAACACAAGAACACTACCCAACTTGAACTTCTCCACCTAACCTATCTTACAAGTCATATCCTAACTTTCCCTGGGGCTGATGCCTCCTGCGACCCCCGTTGCACTGACATATACATAGCTGGCTGTCATCAAACATACAGTACAGGTGGCTGCTATCATACGTACACCCTGTTTGATATATTTAGTCTGCAAATGGGAAATGGAAGTAAAGCCCATTTTCGAACAGAGGCGGGAGTTTGTATTATTGAAAACGCCAAAATACAAGCCCACAAGGCTAACCTGCGTAGTGCGACAGCTCTGCTTGCCAGAACATAGGATCAATGAGAAAATGTTTGTCAAACATGTCATAGCAGAAACCCCTTATTTAATAGCTCAAATAAGTAATGGGGTATTTGTATTGCAATGGACACCGCTGTGAACAACCCCATAAAAATGGAATGGAAAATCACGTATTATGTGCGTCCGGAAGTCCTGTCAAACAAAAGACAAATTTTGATTATGGTAACATTTTATTTCGACAACTTATTTTCATAATAATAACGGGCAAAAACAAAGTTTATAAAGTTGATTTTAATATGCAATTAATTAGAATGGTACATTTTATATTATAAGGGTTTTCAAATGTAATTTATGACGATGCCAAAGAGCAAAGCCATATCTTTTCAGTTATGGTAGTTAACATGTCAATAACTCAACAACTGGATTTCCCCCCAGAAGTCATCAAAAATGTTCAAAACACCACAAAATAAATTAAAATCAAAATTATATTCTTAAAAATGTTGATTGTGATATTCTCTGTTTATCGATAGTTTTTTTTGTTTTTTATTTCTAACCCCAAGTGTGGAAATTAATTTCCTATTATGCTGGCAGAACCTGGTCGCTATTTGTAGTCCCCTTCCAGGTGACCATTTCAAGCCTTTTTCTGTACTGTATTGTGGAGGATTTTGTTTTTCAAATCGCCTACCTTTAGTTCTAAAGTGATGCTACCTCTGTCGCTTTTGTTCTGTTCCTCCTGGGTTGGGAAGGGATGTCCCTATTGCGATCATTCCTAATTTGAGGCCGTAACCCGCATGGTGAAGAGAAGGGGTGTTCTTGGTGTATTGAATTGTTTTATTTGTACAACTATCATGAATCCAGAGTTTTTTTTAATGCGTTCTGTGAGCTAAAGCTTAAGGAAATACAGTATGCCAAAACAGACATAATGGTATTTGACCAGAGCAATCAGTGGTACGACCTAACCTGAAAAAAAACTTAAATTAGGTAAGGACTCAGCCTAGGGAGATATGCATAGCCCCCCCCCAGCCTTCTGTAGGTGAGGACAAGACTCCTTCGGTTAGGCCGTATCCCTTTTTGTTTCCCATGTGGTTTTCAGGCATGGCATCTGATAGTTTTCTATCTTATAATATGAAAAATACAGGTTTTGTGATTATTGGTTATTTATACAAATTTACTGCCAGACCTACGTTGCAGATTGGGAATTTCCCATCTCTAGTCATTCGTGAGATGTGTCTGTCGTTCTGCAAAACCTCTACACAAGATCACCACCTAACCTGAGCTGTTCTTACCTACTTTGTTAGCGGGCAGCATCCCTTACACTATTGTATACATAGCATACCCTGTGATGGCTTCGCAATCTGCTTCACTCACGACAAAGTATAGTATATAATACTAAATCATAATTTGTAAAAGAAATAAAGTTTTACAAGTAAGAAGAAGGTTTACACATCCCAATGAATTACATTCACCCTATGATTTATATTAAAAACAACAAATATACTGAAGTTGTACTAAGTTACTCAAAGTCACTGAAGACAGAAGAATGGGATGTTGGGGCGCACCAGGACCTTAAGAATCATGGATATTGAATGTGTAAATGCATTTGACTAATTGAAGGAATGCCTTCAGTTTACAGAGTATCATTCCTATTGCGTTTATGGGTAATGTTACATTAGGTCAGACCTTTATTGGACTCGTCTATGGTGTGTTCACTGGGATTATCTGGATTCGCAAGATAAAGGCTATGGTTAACAGTGCGATGTCAAGATATTATTCCCGGATACTATTATAAGCCTTCCAACAGTCTGAAATTATAGTACAGTAGTTTCGTGCTGAACGAATTCTAGTAAAATAGGAGTCAATGTGTTTTCATAACGATCCTTGATAACCCTCAAAAAGTCTTGCATGTTTCATGGTCAGTCCTGCCGAACACCCAATTGCCTTCGTCCTTGCTACCAACATTGCTTTTCTGCTTTCCAAACTTGCTCTCATCTATCTCTTATGTCCTGGTCTGCCAATCTTATTGTCCATCGTTAAAATATTGACACGTCCCGGCACGAGTTGTACCATTCCACAAGCGTATGTCATGCAAAATTATTGTACTGTATACTGCAACTTAAGTTTTTAAACCATTTTCTTGCTGTGATGGCGAAGAGTTAGCCGACACTTTTGATAATTATCCATCTTCGGGTAACTTGTTGTCTTATAAATTGTGCAAATTGTTGAACGATTTAATTTATATACATACGTAATACAGTATATGCCTACTTACCGCTATCTGGTTTCTTGAACATGACTACTTTCATTTCCACTACCTTCCTTAATCTTGTGATTTATTGCACTACCACTAACAATCTGCCTACCAACCATAGTTGATATTATCGTAATATATGGTAATAAGTATAAAAATATGGTGGAGGTAAAACATACAAACAGCTATGACTATCACAATAGCAAAGACAATAGATTTTGAATAAAGCCAGTCGGTGCTGCCTTTCCTGGGTGGCGGCAGCTAGTTCTCGGCCCGTCGGGAGTGACGTAATTTCAAAATTATAACTTAATGAGTTTGAACATGGTTTTTACTTGCGATAGTTGCGCTCGTAAATCTGAAAGTTAAAAAATCGGATGCTTGTACCTTAAGGACTGTCTGTACATAATGCTGATCATGTTCTGAGTTACACCAGTTAGTTTGGATTGTACAAAATAGTTTCAACATTTTGGGACGCTTTCATCGGGATGAGTTATTTGAACTCCCAACAAATTCGTGGCTTGCCATTGTGCGTTGATTTTCCATCATAAGTATGACGCTTTTGACCAGCTCTGTACTCTGACCAATGCTGGAATTAATCCTCCAGGAGTCCTATTATATATAAATAAGTTGTATTGTAAACTTCACGACCCTAAATATTTTTGGTATCATGCCCCCTAAGAATTGACGTCTCCGACCCACATTTGATGCTCTCATTAAAATGTTCGAATTTAGGAAACATTGAATTCTGATTGGATAAAAAAAAAGCACTTTAACTTTTTCCCTGGTCAAGCAAGGTCCGATTTGGTTATTTCATATTACCTTGCTCTCATATCAGTGTAATATTTTGTTGCTTTAGCAATGCTGAACTGATCAAAGTCTCATCTACAGTGAATTCTGGGAAGTATGGGATAAAAAAAAGTGTCAGGATACAGAGTTCATTTGACTTATAAACAGTTTATTATATACAAGTTTTTAATAGGGATGAATATAGGGGAGTTATGAGGCTTGGTCGTCGTTATACAGTACATGCACCTTGGCCTTTTACCTGGACCTTATTTGAAATAAGAAGCTGCAGATGGTGTTTGATAAAGTACATGATATTAGTTTGGCCTATGTCAAAATCACACAGCTAATACTTACCATAAAGAAATATATTGATTTTTACAATTCATCAATTGATTTGGCTATAATATTTACTGATACAAATGATAAATGAACCAATACTTTACTATATCCTGTTTTCTGGAATTATGCCTGTACAGTATTTCCATAATTGTCGTTTGTAGACCAGTGAAGTAGGCCTTCATACGCATAGTAGGCGGGAATTAACCTTCCTATTTTATAGGTTGTACATAGCTGTGTTATTTGTACTGCAGTATATACTGAGCATATTGATTTGATGAATTAACATTATTTAATCACTTATCTTGGCTCCTTCCTGGCTTGCTTCACTCTCAATTCAACTTTTTCTCATTGCTCCTGTTCTTGCAAGGAGTGCTCTTTGCACTAAATAGGGCAGTTGCTTGGAGGGCTATTTTGGCATTATTTTAAATGTCTGATTAAGCACCTGGTTCAACTGGTCTGTGCCCCTCTCTTTTGGCAAGTGGTACATTTTGCCCTGCCCACGTTAGCCACTTCGTCAAGTACAGTAGTTTGATGCTTTCTTTTAATCTAAATCAGTTTTGAGAAATTTTCTAACTATTGGGTTCAACATGATGAATATGTACATATAAACAAATATATTGCTGTATTTACATTATCCAAAGTTGCCGAAGTCAACCTTCGGTTGCGTCACCTTCTTTCCTCGGGAGAAGTACATGTGTCCGGGTCCGTCAAGCTTCTTTTTGACAGTCATTAATACAGTATCTTTTTACACCCCGGCAGAGTATCTTATGTGAAGCAAAATCTTTGTGTATGGTGTCAATCACGTGTTAGGACACATGTATGTTAAGAAAATTTTCCACATTTTATTGCAATCATTCTTCAGCATGAATGGTTTGTACAGTACAACACTGAAATGAAAGATCATGTCGTTGCTTGGGTTGATTTTCTTAATTTTTGTAAAACGAAGTCTATAGGCAGGCCTTTCTTAAATAAATAAGATGCAAGTTCCCTTTGAAATGTAAAGTTTATATGGATTTTCAAGTTATCAAACGAATCACTCGTGTAAAAAGAACGAACAAGGTTGCTCTCAAAGTTGTATTTTGCCAACTTCATGTCTGGATGCTAAGAACGAGCAGAGCTGAACCCTGTTTGATGTTCCCATTGCCCTGCTTGAATTTTGAATTATTATTTTCAGATAGGATGAAATTATGCTCCCTAAAAATTGCCCAGGTCAGGTGTGCCCCATTGAGTCATTTCAGAGTATCTGCATCCACCGATTAGGTTGCCATGACGCCGCTAAATTGGTCAAAACGTCATCCACAGAAAATTGTAGAAAGGACAGGAGCAAGAAAAATCTGTCGAGGGAATGAGCTCGGCTGACATGAAATTTTAGGGTTATTTTGAAAAAAAAGTTCTTAGTCTTATCAATACGAACATAGCCAAGAATTTAGAACTCAAGACCGTTTTTATTCTGTACAGTACATGATTGGGACATAATGTAGTTGGAAATAAGGTCTCTGTACACCTAAAACAAAGGAACCAATCAGGTTTCTTTATTGTCCCTACTCTCTTTTCAAATGCCACTAATTCTACTGATTTGATTAGGTTATTCCTACAGTTTTGACTTTCATTTGGTATGTGAGAAAACGACGAACTGTCGTTAAGTAAGAACTCTGCATCCTGGTTTGGGGCTAGGAGATCGTGATGCATCGAGGTTTACTATTGATGGGCCATTGGTAAATAAATTATTTATTGAAATCTTGTGTTCCTCCCAACCCAACCTATACTGCCATTTCATTTCTCATTAGAAGCAAAGTGAAACCTTAACTTGAGTTGACATTTTAAATAATAGCTTGCTAAGACTGTTTATTGAAGGCCCCACATAATTACTGTAGGAATGTATTATCAATGTTTCTCAGGGTAGTGTTATCTGCTCATACCTTTAGTATGGATAGAAGAGACTTTTTAGCTTTAGTTAGCAGCTCTTGAAGGATAAGGACAATCCTAAATCAAACCACTGTTCTCTATTCTTGGGTATTGCTGCAGGCTGTGCAACATGGTCATCCACTGTGTTGGGTTAGAGTTCTCTTGCTTGAGGATACACAGGCATATTTTTCCTTATTTCCTTTCCATGCTGGGCTATTTTCGCTGTTGGACCCCTTGGGCTTATAGCATTCTTTTCCAATTGGGTTGTAGCTTTGTAATAATATATATGCATATGTGGGTTGTCATTGTAAACTAGCGGGGTGCATATAGAGATGATGCTACTCCTACCATCAATTTTGTCTCCGGATTGTAGGCGTGTGGTCGGTGAATCGCTGAATGTTGTGCAAATTCAGGGAAATAAAATCAAACCCTAACAAAACTCAAATTCCTATAGTACATTGATAATAAGATCACGGACAGTAGCTCCTCAACATACAATCTCTAATGATATGAATCTCATTTCAAATTTGGTGGGATTCTTGTTTGCAAATTTATAACCCTTGTTGGTAAAGCAGGATGCTAAAAGCTCAGTGAGGAGAGGGAGTGAGCTATATAATAAGTAATGATTAAAAAATATGAAGTATTTTTTAGATCAGTAACGTTATAATAGAATTGTCGTGAGTAAACTATAAGAGAATTTGTTAACCTGCTCGACATGAAAGCATGTGCAGCAAGTTAGACATTAAAAAATTCCAGTGATTCAACTGCCTGATTAGGAAGCTCATTCCACAATGTGGTCATAGCTGTAATAAAACTTCTAAAAACTGTGTACTATTGAGCTTTATTATGAAGGCAAGACTCAGAATTAAGTGTACAGTACTGTATATTTAAATTTAGTACTGTGCTGTACTGTCCAAGGTGTACGGTCTTGGAAGATCTGAATGCTATGAGGGTCAGAATTATGTTCATCATATGCAATATACACTAACATGCAAAGAATTAACGGAGTGACGGTGACAGTTTAATATCCAGAATAGGGATAAAAAATCTAGTAGACAAGTTTTTGTGCGATAAATTAAGATGAGTCGGCAGCTGAGACCAGACACGATAATACTCGATAATATTGTAAGGTTGAATAAAAGAATTAGAATGTTTCAACCTTGCCAAGGTTATAACTGATAAGCTAATGATCTGATAGGCTAATGAACACTGTCAGGATTGCAGAGCCTGAGGTTATTGTTGGTAAGAAGAATGTACGTGTTCCTCTTCCTTCTCTGTCCGCCTCCTCTTTGACTACTGATTCTGGTGTTTTGCAGAAGTAATAGTAGTCTTAAGAAGTACAGGAAGGCCATTCGTAGCTGTAAAGAGGTGGCTGGGGCTTATTACAACTCCACTGGGTGTTTGGGGGTTGGGGATTTCTTCATAGGATAACACCTGGGTGGTTCTGGGCCCCATGCTTCTTTCCACTTGGGTCTGTATGTCATGCTCCCCCTGACCAGGACATTGAGCCTTTATGTTGTCTGCCTCAGAGCGAAGGCTAAGACCCCCTGTCACAGCCCTGTGTACTGGGACCCTGACCCAGAGCTACCTTGGTAGACGCAGCGGCAGAGGTACACGGCCTGTGCACCTCCTTTATGCCTTAATTTGGACAAGCCTGGGCACCCTTACCTTCTTCCTTGGACAGTGGACTGCTGCTCCTTTCCTTGATTGCAGTACTTTAGTACCCAGTGTTGATAAGTTGTCACTACTCGAGGTTGTCATTGCGCGAAGCTGGTGGTGGAGGGACTAATACCCCTTGCCTATTGGCAATGGGTGATCAGTGCCAGAGATATTTGCTCCCCCCTGTTTTCAGTCTTCCTGGTCTGTCATTAGCCAGTAACTATGTTGCTGGGTCTGTCCTTGAGTCAGAGCACTCGTATTTGTGGACCCGATCTCCAGGGCAGACGGTCCTACCCTCTTGCTTGGTATACGGTACTCATTGTATGTCTTCCCCTAAGGTAACAGACCCTAGCTTGATATGAGGTGAGGCAGACAAGCCAGATTTGGCAATTTCCTCTGTGGATGGTCTTGCACTCCATCGCGAATGGAATATTCTGGGTGAGGTGACTTTGGCTTACTGTCAGGGAGAACTTCGGGCATTGATTGTGCCCATCAATGCTCGAAGTTCTCCCTGGTGGCCCTTCAAAAGTCCAGCCATCTCTGGTGCTGCCATGGTCAGATCTGCTTAATTTTACCCTGGGTTTAGTTGACAATCTGGTCAGTGGATATGAGAGCACACCTTTCCTCCCTTTTTAGCCTGAGAAGTCTTCGTCTGCACTACTTCTGGTTGATCCTTTAGTGTGCACACTTACGAGTGACTCTTTGGACAGACTTGAGTCTGAAGGTACATCATTTTCTGCCTCATGAGTTGGAGCCCATGGATTTGTCTGTCATGGCCCCCTTCCAAGTGGTCTTCTGGGTGATTGGTGTTGATCGCAGAGATGTATTTTGCCAAGTCAATGTTGTTATCCATCCTGAAGTATTTGGAGATGTTGAGTAACCTTCCCGGCACTCAACAAACCACTGGACCACCTTGGTTTTGAAGAGGAGTGATGCTATGGTGTCCCAATTCTCAAAACAAGCTTGCTCAGAGGTGACTCCAATGTTCCGTAACGTCTCGGTGAGTGTGGTCATGTTTCCTGCTGAGCATCCACGTGCAGCTGGTAGTGGATTAGTGGAGGGATGGTTTTCTAAAATCACTGATCCAGTGCACAGTCTTTTTCAAAGACCCTGCTCCTTCAAAGGGATCTATGTGGATTTGGCAATGCTAGTGAGGTCGGGTGCAAGAAAGACCTCTGAGGCCATAACGAGTTCCAAACCAAGACCTCCTGTGCTTACACAGTCCTTTAGAGCTACCCAATCTGATCCTCCAGAAGTTGGGGGCTAATGAAAAGAGGGGATGGAAAGGAAACACTGCAACATTATTCTCCTCTCTCATCTACTGCCACAAGTAAGACCATAGGGTAATGTGGATTAGGCATAGGACTGGGCTGTGGGTTGCGAGTGTCTGTCGGGACAGTTACTTAGTACATGTTCTGGGTATTCCCCTCCCCCAACTCACATACCGACAAAGGTGGAAGGTTTGTGGAAGAACAGGTTAGGATTTGTCTGAGTGGAAAAGCCAACATGGGGCTGAAGTCCGATCTGTGGTCTCTCCACTCGACAAGTACATTATGTTCATTAAACGAGGTTAAGGATGGAAATGGTACTGCCTATGCTGATTTCCATCAGAGAAGGAAACTCAGGGCTTTCAGTGGATCTGGAGGATATACACCAACAAGTGCTCATTCATATGTCCTCTTTGAAGTACCTCCGTTCTTCCCTCTATGGTGTATCAGTTCAAGCTGGCGCTTTGGAGCGAGTACTGCGCATTAGATGCTTACTCTGGTAGCAGCTTTGGCCATTCATAGGGGATGCATCTATTGATGTATCTCTACGATTGCCTAATCCTGGCCTCTACCGTGAGGTAATTGCTACTAGATTGAGCTTGAAATCTTACTTTTTTGTCACTTGAGGACACACATTTAACAGGAATAGGTTGTAATGTCATAGTAGGGGTTCTTGGATCTTTGTTGGGTCGTCTGAGGATCGCCTTGTTTGCCATTTGGCTAAACGGAAATCCTCTTGTGTTGTTTCCCCCGTCCAGACATGTATTCAGTGTTCACAAAAAAAAAAAAAAAAACTACAGTAATGCCTGGATGCATAAATCATTCCCTCATCCAGCTTGATCAACATTGTGTTGATTATGCTAGCCCTCCGGGTAACCCAGGTGGATCCCAAAAGGCCACATGCCAAGTGATATCCCAATCTGTGTTAGCCTTATCTTTGAAGGCACGGCATGGGATATGTTTTGGTACCTACAACAGTTCTCTGCAGCTTTCTACTTAGGAAGTTGACCATCTGCTGCGATTTGGGGTTGTAGAAGAGAAGTTATCTGGTTGGAGCATCTCTAGTGCTAAGTGCAAATTTCCTCATCTTCCTTCACCAAGAGGAGCTCCTCTCAGTCATGACAGTCAAAGTCGAACGCTCAGCATTGAGTATAGTATTTCAACTGAAGGGGATATACTTTTCTTGGAGTTTTCTATGCTTTGAGGGAGCACCAAGCATTCTTGCACACCCCTGGACTTCCATAGTTGGACATGACCGTGGTTCTCAAGGCTTTTACAATATCATCTTAGAGAAGGGTATCAGACAAATCTGTCCTTCCAAGTTTTTTTTTTTTCTCCCTATGCCTTACCATTGTCAAAGAGAGTTGGCAAGTTGCATGTTCTCTCATTTGATCACCCATGCTGAGGGTTGGAAGGTCTCATGCTCCCAATTTGATGCTTTTCACATCTTAACGGCTGCATGAAAAGATGGTGTGGATTCTCACCTGCTTTAGCACATGGCCTTCAAGCTGTGGTTCAAATCAGATCGGCAATGTTTTGTGTTGATGAACGATAACACAATTGTAGTGACTACAGGTAGTCGTCGACTTACGACCGATGCGACGTATGACCGCTTTAATAGACTTATCGATTAATGTTAGCGAAATATTGAGTAACGATACAAGGATTTCATGGGTCTGTATCGGTTGTTATGAGTACTACGTATTGTAAATTTGACTACAACTAGGACAGAATATCATATTTTGTGATTTTCCTTTTCTTTGTCTCATCTCTGATAGTAGATTGATATTTATTTAATGGAAGTACATGAATAGAACAGTTTCATTTACATTATTGTTAGGAAGTACTTTAGCTGGTTAAGTTAGTATTTTCTTTCATTTCTTGGAAGAAACAGACTTGTTTTACTTATTTTGCTGTTTAGCAAGCCATTCTTACATCACACGTTTTCGTGACGTCATATTTCTGCCGGAAGGCGAGTGGCAAATGGTGATTTCCTATCGATTCGTTACCGAGTAATCTTATTCCCATCGTCGAAACATCAAGTGACGATACTAAGTATTTCAGTGGTCTATTAGTTATGAATAGCCTACAGTACTATTTACCGTAAGCCTAAGAAAAGAAGTATTGCATGTCTAGTGACATCATATGTCTGGCGGAAGGCGATTGCCGAATCGAGTTGATATCCTTGCGATACTTCGTTGGGTAATAATAGATACCAAGTACAGTACAGTATTTCCAATACAGTAACGTTAATGTCTAAAGAAAAGTGTTGTACAGAGAGAGAAAGAGAGAGAGAGAGAGAACGTATTCATATGATAGCTATTATTAATGGCTATAATTACAGTATGAAAACTGATATCCTATAGAATATAGGTGCTGATGTAATATAGTATGCATTATGAAGATATTTTGAATAAGTTAAGAAATTATATGTTCGCACAATCACAAGGCAGCAGTAATTTTTGAATACAGTATTGAAATGATCCCAAAATTGAAAAATAGAATTCAAACATGCTCAAATAAATCACAATTAGACATAATGATATCTAAATGAATATGGAGACTTAATAAATTTTTAATTACTATACTGTATAAGCTTTAAAAATGAACTACACACGCAGAGGCTATAAACAAACTATGAAAACTATGTTGTTCTGTAACATTGTTGATGATGTATTATTCATCATGAAGATATTTCGAATACTATAGGTCAAGAAATTACATAAACAGTATGCCTTTTTATTCGTATGTGCAGATGCTCTTGATACGATAGCGAGCCCTTGAGATCAGCTGATCACAACCAAAGGTAAACCCAAAAAGTCTGTGGTTGTTGAATGTTGAATTGCTTCCGAAATTGGAAAAATTGAATACAAAAATGTTTTAATGAAGCATTTAATATTCTATGAACCAATGAAAGGAAATAATGATATACAGTAAGGAAATATTGTTAAATCATGACACAGCATAATAATTGTAGGGAAACTTTACTTTTTAAGTTCGAAATACCTGTACATTCAGATTGAATTGCGTCTCGCCTCGGTCGTAAGTCAACGAAAATAAGCAAGGAGGTTTCTATTAAGCTGCAACCCTAGTTAGAAAAGCAAGTTGCTATAAGCCCCATGGCTCCAACAATGGAAAATGGCCCAGTGAGGAAAGGAATTAAATAACTTGAAAGAGAATTAATGAACAATTAAAATTAAAATATTTTAAGAACATTAACATTAAAATAAATATTTCATATATAAACTAAAACTTCCCCTCAAAAAAAGCAAGAGGAATAGAAATAAGATAGAATCGTGTGCCCGAGTGTACCCTCAAGCAGAGAATTCTACTCCAATGCAGAGAAAGACCATGGTACAGAGGCTATGGCACTACCCAAGACTAGAGAATATTGGTTATTGGTTTGATTTAGTTGTTTACCATAGCGGAAGAATCTCTTCTGCTCTTACCGAGAGGAGAGTAACCACTGAACAATTGCACAGTGCAGTAGTTAACCCTTGAGCGAAGTCTTGTTTTGTAATCTCAGTGTTGTGAGGTGTATGAGGACAGGAGAATGTGGAAAGAATAGGCCTGACTATTAGGTGTGTATAGGCAAAGGAATGGTGAGCCTTAACCATAGAGGGATTCAATGCTATACTGTGTGGTCAGTCAAAGCGACCCAATAACTAGCAGTAATATTTCAACGGGCGGCTGGTTCCCGGGCCGAAAGCGGGTGTATGGAAGAGACAGTTTACCTTCTACCTACAGTATAGTATAAAATGTAACAGACAGCCTCTTTAGACACATTTTCGATAGGCCTTGTGGTACCTGCACATCAAGTAGTATAGCTACTTTAGCTCCTCACAGGACTATTAGTAGTCGTTTTAGGGCAGAGGTTACGGTGTTAGTCTAGGAAGAATGACAAGGAAATGACTGACCCTTTCTTTTCCCCTCTCTTGAGGCACATCATCGGAAGACCCTGTGAGCTGCAACACTTCGATTGCATATTACTTCTATTTAGAATATAGGGGGTGTTATCTATGGCTGTAACAGATGATAGGGGAATATTAGGAATGAGTTATGTACGGAACTACTTCGAACACACTGCCGTTCATATTGTGATGATGATCTTTTTTAGCATGGAATATCAATTTCCATTTTCCTCTGGGCTGTTTGAAGCCTGTTGCCTTTGCAGAGCTGGTATTTGTCTAGCCTTGATTGACAATAATTTTGGTTTACCCAGGTTTCGTGTAAGTAATTAGCTGGGCTATCTTTTTTTTTTTTTTTTTTTTTCTTTTTTTAAATTTTCTACAAAGAGAACATAATTTTTCTCCATTAAGAATTGTCGACTGGTTACTTTTGCTATGCGAAAACCTATTTTTTTTTAATTTCCCTTTGAAGATCTCTACTCCGTGACAACACATTTTCTTTCATTGCTACCAGCACTTTACTGGGAGTACAAATTTTCTTCCGAACATAGAGACCTAGAAATATTCTTTGCATAGCATTTCCATCAAAATGATCAAATTCAGTCACTTGGCTCATGTTCCGCTTTTCTTTTTTGAAATTCCAATAGATATTCCCTCTCACCTGCTTCCTCTGCAAATAGTTTTTTCTGGCAATTTTGTTGCTCATGATGCTGTTTGGACAGTCTTCGAAACATCAGTTACAGGACCTCCTTGCTATTTTTCTAAAATAATTTCAGAACATTATACACCATTTCCTTGTCTTTGGTTTGCAAGTGAAGACACTTTCGTGAGTTACTTGAGCTTTCATTGTTAATGCAGTAGGTGATTAAGTGGCATCTAATGATGTTGACTGCAACTTTTTAAATTTAAATCCCATACAGCACTTACAATCATCCCTGGCAACCCTGGGGAAAAAAATTGGCCTTGTCTATATTTTCAGAAAGGGTTCTTGTTTAACTAATAGTATATCAATATATGTTCAAATTGTCTTTGTTCTGGAATAAATACAAACCCTCCGCTATTTATAGGGGTATACTTTCGGCATAGCTGAAAGACGAGCCATGATCATTTTAGTGAGGGATAACTACCCCATGCGCTAGTTAGCAGGTGGGGGGATGGGGGTAGACTGGCTACCCCGCTCACTCACACCTCTCAGCTAAATAACCTCTTTACCTTGTGGCTCTGTAGAGCCTTTCTCTCCCGCAAAGATTTGCCTTGATTGTTTTTCTGTTTAGTTTATTTTGTTGCGACGTAGAAAGAAGACCGATAGCCCTGGCGCTCCGGTTAATATCCTGTGCTTCCTGTGGCAGCTCGTGAGCTGCCCACTTACGGGGTAGCACTCGTTGCCGACCTTATTGATGGGAAGCATAGTGCTGCCAGGAGGTTCGCCTCAGGGGTTAGAGAACCTTCCCTTACAAGGAACTGTTAACCTTCCCCGGAGTTGGGCTGCTCCCCCTTCCGAGGGAGAGCTTCCTTACTTTAGCCGTTCACCAACCTTTTCTCTTTCGGAAGAATTGCTGACAGCTCGACGAGATCTGCTTCTGCTATCTCGTCACCGAAGACTAAGCTTTATCCCCTTAAGCTGGGGAAAAGTAAGTCCAAGACTTGTCCCTCCTAGTGGGGGGGGGGGATCTTCTCTTGTTTGCGAGCGAGATTGTTACGGCTACGCTTTTTCCTCATAGAGCTGTGAGAAAACTTGTCTTATGCGATGTCCTTCTTCGGGAGGACTCCTCTCTCATTCGCAAGAGATTATCACGCCTATGCTTTTTTTTCGTAGAGCTGGGAGAAAGCATGTCTTAGGCGATGTCCTCCTTCGGGAGAACTTTCCTCTCATTTGCGAGAGAAAACTTATGTTCAGCTTTTGTGTTAGAGTTGCGGATCGTCGGTCAGGCCTTGAGTGTGTTTGCGACGCCGAAGAGTTTGCTGATCCACCAGGGGCGGTAGCAGAGCTTTCTCGAAGCAGGTTTTCCCTTTGGGGGAAAGTGTTTTTCGTTCTCGAGAGAAGACCGCCTTTGGGCATTGGTGGTCCCCCTTAGGCTTATGGTTCTCCTCCAGGTACGTAACGAGAGTCTTGTCTTGAGCGACATTCTCCTGCTTGAGAACAAACCTCCCCAGCGAAGTAGGTACTGTATCTATAGAGTGGTATTAGTCCCACTCTGGGGTGGAGTCTGCTTGGCGTTCCTCTCCGGAGGATCGTTGGGTGGAAGGGGTTGTGACCCTTCTCCATCCTGGACGTTTTCCTCCTTGTGCTGTAAGGAGACGTCTTTTTGAACCAGCTGGTTCTGCTCTCGGTGATTGTGAGCCTTCAGGCTCTCGTAATGTTGATCCTGCGGGTTCTCATGACCTAAGGAGTTCTTTGGGCCTCTGTCCCGCTGGACTTTCGAGTTCACGCGACTTGGAACCTTTGGGTTTCAAGTTACGCTGAGCCTTCGGGCTCTCCTACCAGCAGTCACGCTGACACCTTTGGTGTCTCATGACAAGGAAACTTCGGTTTCCCTTTTCGCTATCCCTATGGGGTCTCGCAACACAGGTTATGCTGAACCTTCTTGCTCTCGTACCATTAGTTAACGCTGACACTTCAGTGTCTCGTGACAGGGAAACTTTGGTTTCCCGTTGCTCTGACCCTTCGGGGTCTCGCAACACAGAAGACGCTTAAGCTTCTGGTTCACGTGACCCTCGTCATCAAGAGTCTTAATTTTATGACGAGAGCTTTTGTACTCTCGTCGTGTAGAGCGTTCGCGTCCTGCGCTACGCTGAACCCCTAGGTTATCGTAGCAAGTAATTCTCTCCTTATCACGTGACCTCTAGAGGTCCACGCGATCACGCAGAACCTTCTGGTTCTCATGAAACAACTCGCCTAGACGTTTTTCTTATGACAGAGTCTTCGGACTTATGTCGCGTGGAGTGACTGATCGCGCACGACCAACTCCGCGCAGGACCATAGTCATCAAGAGTTTTACTCTGACAAAACATTCTGTGGACTCTCGTTGCACGCAACTCTACGAGCGTGACAATCATCATCGTGTGTTACTTTACTGACAGTGTCTTCGGACTCACGTTGCGCGAAATGTTCGCTCCCATAATACCAGCGCTACGTGTGCCACCATCTCTGTGCCCGCAACCAAAACTACGCACGTGACAATCGTCATCAAGAGTTTTACTATCATGACAGAGTCGTACGCGCGATCAGCGCTACACGCACGACCAACGTCATCGAGAGTTTTACCCTGATGACCAAAAATTCTACAGTCTCGTTGTGCGAAGTGTTCGCGCGTGCTACTAGTGCTACGCGCACGACCATCTCATTGCACTGGACCAAAACTATGAGCGTGACAATCGTCATGAAGAGTTTTGCTCTTATGACAGAGAGTATTCCGCGCAAAGTGTTTGCGCGTGCTACCATCGTCATCAAGACTTTCACTCTTATGACAGTCTTCAGACGCGTCGCACGCTATCAACGCTACGCTCATGACCATCATCATCAAGAGTTTAACTCTTATGACAGAGAGTTTTCCAGCTCGTCGCGCAAAGGGTTCGCGCTCGCTATTAACGCTATGCGTAGGACCATCGTTATCTAGAGATTTACTCTTATGACAGAGTGCTTGGATTCGTCACGCAGTGTGCACGACTCCAATTCTATGTACGCGATCAACGGTATGTAGAACCCTCAAGCTCGCGCAGCCCACTCAATGTTTTCCATTGCCTCAGAGACAGCAGTTGCCGATGTGACAACGCCCAGACCCTATCCCTCAGGGTAGGCCTGTGCCGCTCTTGCCTGTCGGGAAGCCTCCTGCAGGTAAGAAGGTTTAGAAATCTGCCAAGGTTCCTAAACCCTGAGGGATGCCTGCTGCCTAGGGGTTTCTGTCTCCCTACAGGTAGCTATGACATAGTTCCTTTGGGTGCTGATCATGCTTCTGGTCTCGTGAACCCCGGTGAGTTCATGCAACACGATTCCTGCAGGTTCTCGTCACAACGATCCCTTAAGGTCGTGAGAAAGGAATTCATGAGATAAATTCAGAACCCCCTAGATTCTCGTTGCGCCGAATCACACTGTTCCCGCGATCCAGAGTTTTTTCTGGAAAATAGGCCTGTATGGTCGACCTCCCCTCCACCCTACGGGATAAATCTTGCAAAAGCATGGCTTAATACGTCACTCTACACTCCCAGCTGATTACTATGTCAGCTAGGCTGGTCTTGCCAGCACTGATCCTTTCATTTTCGAACGGACCACTGTCTTCTTCCCTCCACCCTCCCATTTCGAGTGGTTGGGTTAGCAGGCTGCTTGTGATCCTTTCTCGTCATCGAGAAACCCTCAACTGTCGGGATGGAAATTAGTGGGGAATGAAAAATTCTTTTACATTCCAGTTCATTTCCCCTGGCAGGCCTTGCCTGAATGGGACGGTACTTTTCTCGCTAGAAAAAAAGCGTTCGATGGCAACCCTTTCGGGTAAGCGGTCAATGGCAATCTATGTCTGGTCTTCTTGAAGCAAACCCCCATATTATAGACTTGACCCTTTTCATGAGAGTCGTTCCTGAGAAGTTTTACAGAACTTCAATGGGTGTTGTTAAGGCCGTAAGCCTTCCCAGAGCATACACTCTATCCAAGACAAAACACGTAAGGTTATTGTCATAAACTCGGGTTCTACCGTTTGATTGAGTGGGCTGCTGCCGTCACTGTACCTCAGGTAGGACAACTTACTATTTTCCACAATAGTCTTCTGATACTTTTTATGCTACCCTTACAGGGTTATTTTCTCAAACAATTAGTCCCAAAGGAGCTGTGTTAGCTTGACTTTTAGAATGATAGCAACAGCGTGGGCATCTTTTCATTGCGTTTATGAACATTTCAAATCCCGTTCACGGGGAACCAAACATTCTTGTCTGTATATGAACGCTGGCTAGCCCCTCCCATAAAGAGGAGGGGGAAGCGAAAGGAGAAATGATCACTTTTATAACTATACAGGTATTTTGTTTGAGAACCTGTGCCCTCTCATTCTATAAAATTATTACAGCTAGTCAACGATAGAAAAATTCCTTGGGCAATAATGTTGCGATTTGTCGCACATACATTATTCCTGCAACCGGATTCGTTGCAAATGTTTCCTGAAGACAAGATTACGCATGCGCTCTAGCGCAGATGGGCAAGTACATATGCTTGCAAGCGATCTTTTTGCCAATAAGGGCTATATACATCTTGCAATTAGAACTCCGTTCTATTAAGAGATATAGCTATTATCCCTTACTGAAACCAGGTTATTCAGTATATTACTTGGCTACTTTCCTGTTATCACATACGGCATTTACGTTCTGCCTTCTTATAGGCACTTTTTCCTTTCTCCCAATCGGAAGTATTAGTCTCCTACAATGACTGATCGGAAACTTCTCATAAGCATATCTGTTCCCTAGTAGGGAACATTCAATACAAATGCTAGTTTACCGATCGGAGACGGAGAATTACATTGGTTTTCCTCCTAAGAGAGAGGAATCTCTGTTACAAACGTTTTCAACGTTCTCCAACTGAGTTCCGGAGAAGACTTTAAGTTGAGCTACGCATGTATGCTTATCATGCTCACAGTTTGATGTTACTACTCCGTAGTAGACTTATGCTTATTACCCACCCAACAATAGATTAAAGATACGTCTCAATCTACACTTGGGGGTTGGTTGGATGCGTTCGGTAATTACCATCCAGTCTCCTGTCTGGAAGGCGATCTCTATGTAGATTCGTTCTTATAATATAAGCTGTACTGATTAACTAGTTTACCGTTTGGTATCGGTCTTATTCGGCCAACCACACTAGATTGGTGGCAGTTGGAGGAAGGACAGGCTCCTCCCCTTCATTGCAAGAATGTGCATATAGTTACACATCTCGCCATCACGTCGAGATGTGTTTATTGCTATGCAACCCCCCCCCCCCCCTGCTGGACGAACCGCGGATGATGGGTGGCAGACAAGAGCCTCTGCAAAGAGGCCTATCTTCTCGTCTCCCCTCTGCATCAAAAGAGGGGGGGGGGATATGCCATACCATTCCATCCTCGTCTGTTGGCCAGGGGACAGCTAGGTGCCTCCATCCGCTCGCGTACCAGGAATGTGCTTGCAGATAATCTGAACATGACCACTCTATAGTGGGCTCCTAGTGTCTTTGAATCATCTTGTATCCAACAAATTCTGACTTGTGAGGTCCCCAACTGTGGTCATGCTCGCAACGGTCCTGAACTTCTGGCTCTCGCTTGACCGTTCCCCAGTTCCGGAACACCAGGCCCTCAAACAAGATGTATTTCAAGATTGATGGGCCAGCTTAGAGGTGTATGCTTTTTCCCCCATTGGGTCTGGTGAGAAGGCCTCAGCCAAGTCACGATAAGAAAGATCTTATCAATGACTCCAATAGCTTCGTTATTGTATCACTCAAAATGGTTCCCGGACCTTCTGCAGCTCCCGAAGACGTTCTGAGGGATCTTCCTCCATAACACGATCTTCCAAGCAGCCACATGCTAACCCTTTCCAAAGCTGTAGCCTTGCTTAGACTTCACGCCTGGGATGGTCCTACACCACCCCTCTCAAAGAGGCCTTTTGCAACAAGTTGCGGAAAAGAGGGTTAGGCCCCTCAGACTTTTCAGCGTCGGTCTTCCAGGAAAAGTGTTCAGACCTTTGTGACTGATGTCGTGGAAGGGGATTCTCTCCCATCGATGCCTTTACTTATACAAAGTTTGAGATAACGTGTCCCCCGTCGGATCTTGACCTCCTCCTGTGAATGCGGTTCGGGTCCTTCAGTCCCTGAAGGCCCCTTTCTACGAACCTTTATGCCAGGCAGCAGATCGCTTTCTTACATGGAAGACGACCCTTTCTACTCGCTTGCCTTTGATCAAGAGAATTAGTGTGTTGTATGATCCATCTTCTGATGTCTCCTACTCTAGGGGACTAGGAGAAGTAATTCTCAGCGGCGTCCCCGAGTTGATTGCCAAGACTCAAAATCCAAGTGTGTTGTACCCTAGGTGCAGCCCATTCCGAATATTCTTCGTTCGGTAACCGAAGACCCTTCAACTGGGGTTTTACCTAGTGAGGAGTCTGTGGTGTTACCTTAAAAGAACGACACCAGTTCGCCCCCATGTTTCGGCACTGTTGACCAGAATGGGGAAGGTCTAGAGGAGGATCACAAGGATTTCCTTCCCCTCAGGATCGGAAGGCTTTCGAGTCTGCTCTCAATCTAGACCCTCCTCCATCCTAGGACCCAAAGCTTTCAACGTTAGTGTGTTGCTACATCCCTGGCGTTCAAGAAACTACTCTGTGGCACAGACACTGTAAGGGGGCTTGTGGAAGCGTCAATAGACCTTCACGGCCCACTACCTGCAAATACATGACTCACCGGAACATGGAGACCTTTTCCATTGGTCCTGTGGTGGTCGCGCAACAAATGATCTAAACACCTCTGGCTCCTTTATGGATAAGTAGCAGAGGGTTGAGGGCTGAGGTTATCTGGGTTAGTCTGGGGTGAATGAGTAAGAATGACTGGCTACTTTCTTCCTTTCACCTTCTCCCCTGTGGGGAAAACAGCTCCGCAAGCCTCAACATAGCTGACCTCACCACGCTGCAGGTAAGACTCATCTCCCTTGAGCCTCCCAAGTATAAAATAATACCTTTTTACCTCCCCAATACCTTTTTGAGGGAGGGTTTTGGTTAAGTAAGAACGATAGGTTTTGTACTCGAGTCCTATCTTAAAGACAAGAGAGACTGTTAGTTCCACTCACACACAATCTTCTGCAGGCCGCTAACAGTGCATTACCTTATATCGGCACTTGATTTTAGCGAGGGTAGGGTTCCTTCTATCGATCACAGATCGAAATAGAGAGGACCCCGGGTCATGACCAAGGCCAGTTGGTGAGGACTTCCTCCTAAGAGTAAGTCACCCCTATAAATAGCAGAGGGTTTGTATTGATGCCGGAGGAACAATTAACAAATTTGGAAGCAATTTGTATTTTTCCTAGTACTATATACAAACTTAGAGCTATTTATACAAATTCGCCTGCCACCCTTTCCCCCGAGAAGTCCTGCCATAAAGCAAAGTGGTTACTCAGCCGAGAGGTGATGAGTGGGGTAGCCAGTCTACCCCACCCACTAACCAGCAGATGGGGTAGTTATCCCTCACTAAAATTATCATCGCTTGTCTTTCAGCTCCGCCAAAAGTATACCCTTATAAATAGCTCCAGGTTTATATACTGTACTCGGAAAAACACAAATTACTTCCAAATTTGTTATTTTGAAACCTAAACACCACATTGAAACATATTTCAATAGACTCCTTGACGCTAATACGATTAACATAACAGAATTGACATGCTATGATATTGGTACTGACCATGTCCAAGGCTTAGAATGAAAGAAAATACAATGGTTAGCTTTGGGCATTTAAAGAGCTTAAACTGCATTTGGGTATGAGCCATTACTGTATTTTGAGTTTGAAACAAAGTATTTTGAAAAAGGCTTTCGTCTGACGGCCTTAGAACTTCTGACTCCGTATCGGATTGTATATTAGCTAGCAATGATATTATCAACAGTTATCTGTGAAGAAGATAATCTTATGTATTGGTATTTGTAAAGTCTTGTATACAGACATTCATATAAATTTATAATGCACTCCAATTAAACACCTGGTCAAATCTGCTACATATTCTCTTTTTGAGTTATTATATGCTAAATTTGATATATGAAATTTTTTTTTGTTCTTACGCAAAAACAAACCTTTGTATTTTGATATGGATGTACTCTAGCACACAAGATGTTACGGCGTATGAGGAATCATCGAGGATCTTACAACCGCGTGTCAGGTCGACTGGCTGCGTCTTGAAGCAGGGAACGCTCAAACTGCCACTTTGCTGAGGTTCAAACGTCTGTCATTGGCTTTTAAAGTTTTCATGGCTTTTGTGTTAATTGTTTGTTCCTATGCAGATACAGACCCTTGTCATTTATTGGGTTAGCTTTGGCACAGCTTTTGTTACTGCTGGATTTAAGAAAAGGTCCCCAGCTTACAACAATTTTCAATTTGCCACCATTCAGAGATACAAACACAAATATAACTTAAAATAACAAAGGTAGGGTACAGAAATATTGTAATAAAATGTTATATCATTTAATACAGTAAGCAAAACATTTGTATTAATCATTTATTTCTTATGAAACCCAACTATTTATAGACTTTTGTAGCTGGAAACCATAGGCATGGGATCCAGAGTTGGCTTAACCTAGGCCAAAATGCAACAAAATTTGACTTACAGACGGCTGCTTGGAACCAATCAAGTTCGTAAGTTGAGGACTTTCTGTATTGTGCGTTTGGCAAATTTGTTTGGTTGCATCATGGACCCACTTGCGCTTTAGCGTGTTGATGCTAGAATTTGCGTTCTCACTCTGCTATTGGTCCCGGCAACGTTTGGCTGTCAGTTATGATAGACCTTCGTCCAGTCTTATGTGTGATACTTTTCCTTACACAGAAAAAGTGTTAAAAGAGAATTATCTCTCATTTATCTCTGATTTCAAGGTGAAACTTTAGAAGCTGTTAATTCCTGGTCCAAAGTTAAAGACCTCTATATAGTCCTTGTTGTACTTTGTTGATGATGATCATTACATGATATGGCTGTTCATTCTGATTTGTGGTCTTTCAAATTGAACAGTACTTGACATTTCAGGTCTAATTATACCTACTTGCAAGTAGTAGGGGGTATTCAATGCAATGCTAGTGGCATTTTTAAATTTATATCAGAAGCAGGTTTTCTTAATGCTATTTAACTTTAATAACATATAGTATTTACTTTTCTGTTTTTAATTGAATATTCTTTTAATCTTTATTTATAATAAACGGTATCGGAGTGAATGACCTTCAATATCAAGATGCCAGGGAACTTAAAATAATTCATTCACCACCAATTTTATTTTTTATAATGTGACCAGCCATCTAACAAGAGGATGTACAAGTTAGAGTAATATGTCCCTGTTCACAACAACCACTTACAGTTGCACAGGTACTGGAGCCTGATATCTGGAAATGTTAGATGACCTTTTATACCTCCATGGGCAAGGTCACTTTGTCACTTTATGCCCTTTGATGCTTAGCCCTTAGTACCTGTGGTGGCTAATCAACACATTTAACTACCCAAGTTTCATTTGGACCATAACATTTGTTGTATTTATTTACAGTTTGGGAATCTTAATTTCATTCATATTTTCAATTGGTTTTAAACTGCAACCAAAGCTGATATCCCTTCTTTAGACACTGAGGCAAAGGTATAAAGTCCTTATAGGGGCTTGGTATCATCAATGCACCTCACATGGTGTAATTCTGTAAAGTTTCAATGGCCAAAATAGCATAATACTAGAAATTGCTTCATAAATAAATTTTTGCTTATCAATTATAAATCCAATATTCCTGTTTTGTGGGATGATCTTCTTGGGTTTAAGGAAGGGCCAACACTTCTTGGGGAGGAATAAGCAGAGCAAGGGAGAAGCAATATGAAAAAAGAAATTACCTTATCTTTATTATGTTATTGAAGTGTGTGGGATTAGTGTTTGCTGTTAAATGTGTACAGAGTAACTAATTATTTTGTCGGTTTTATGTAAACTAAAGTGTTCCCGAGCGACACATGATGTGTGTTGGCTGGAACGAGGCCCAGTGGGCCAAGATTGCGACAAAGAAGCAGAAACCTAGAAAGGACAGGTTGCCCTCTAGGAGGGGTAGTGGTTCTCCCTCGCCCTTAGTCGGGCTGTTCTTCAGTGCCCAGTGTGTTGGGGACTTTTTTGTTTCTTGTGTTGCTCTCGGTAACAGAGGAGATCTCGGTTGTGTCCAAGATGGGACTTCGTGTTAGCACCCTCTTAAGACAACCGGTTCAACTGGAATCTCATCTTCTTCACCAGGGACGGCCAATGTGGAGGTTGAAAGATCCCTGAGAGACATAACGTCAAGGTGTTAGCGGCTGCTCCAGGGTTGCACGACCCTCTTAGCAGGTGGTCCTCCGTCCTGCCTGGCAGCTCCACTTGGGAACCATGTTGCCTGAACCGCTCATCGTCCACACCTCGAGGATCCCGTTCAGGTCCCCGCAGAGGGATCCCTTTCCCACATATGAAACTACAAACTTCGTTCCCCCCAGCCTCTTGGAAATAGTTCTCACCATTGATATGTTGCCCCTTAAACGCTTCCGGCTGCCGAGGACCGAGCACATCGAGAGTGGGTAAGGGACTGTGAAAGGAGACGTCATTCCTCCAGGCCTCTGTCTTACGGCTCCAGGTCCCGTCCCAGTGGCGAAGTAAAGCCGAAGGGAGGAAGAGCGGCGTAGACCCCCTTCGTCAGGGGAACCAGATCTCAGGGGCGATTATTCGCTACTATGTGAGGGACCACACCTAGTGGAGCTCCCAATACCTTAAGAGTGGGCTACGGAGGAGGGGCCGAGGAACCACCCAGAGGATGAGTTGGTCGAGGAAGTGTCGTCCTTCCGAAGGGTCCTTGGCCTCATGGGAAGGCTCAACGACCTCCTGGAGTCTGCTCCGGCTAAAGCGCTGCACCACTCCACCGGTCTGGTACGCTGGTTTGGAGCCCCAAGAGAGGTGAGACCCTCCCTGGTCCTGTCTGTCTCTCAGGACATCGGGCGGAGGTTGCTAGATTACCTCCGCCACATCGGAACCAAGAGGACCGCACAGGTCCAGTAGTTTAGTGAAGCACAGGCTCTTCTACACTCCAAAGTGGGCTTTTCAAGGACACCGGGCCTCAGAAGAAAGCCTGGTGTCCCTAGCTCCGGGTTACACAGAGTAGAGACTATCTGGATGGGCCGTGGGATTTACGGTACTGGAGGCATCAGCCATGAAGCGGCTGCTTGGGCCACAGTCAATGTGACTTCCTGGCTGGACCTCTGTTCCACAGCTCTTGCATCCTTTGCCCTGGACAATGGCGTCAAGAGCGGAAAGGCAAAGCACCAGTTCATCGAGGGCGATCTCCTCCTTGGCGGGGCTAATCTTACACTGCGGCCTCAAACTGGGTACTGTGGCAAAGGAAGGCTGTCCTCTGCAGAATACCCAAGAAACTCCCGGATAGGGAGTTGAGGGTGCTCAGAAACGCCCCTATCCTTGGGAGTCTCTTTCCAGAGGACCAGGTATAAGAGCCTCTGGACAAATGGAGGAGAGAGCCACGACGTGACGCTTCACAATGCATCATCATTGTCTTGCGCATCCCCAGTACTGGCTGAGGGTGCACAGCAGACCCAGAGCCCAGTCAGGAGGCTGACCTCCTTAACAACAGAAGCAAGCACCATCTGCCTCCCACTGGGACCCCTTTACGCAGCCCCCCTCAGGAGGACAGAAGGCGGCCCCAATCACCCCTTGGAACTGAGCCCCAGCCAGCCCGAGGGCCACGTAGCAGGTGCTTCTTCAAGAGAAGGTATGGGACGAGGCCCCTCTCCCACTTCAACCTCCTAGGGGTAGGGTGATGCCTTTCAGCAAGGTGGAGAAATTGGGTGGAAGAGTAAGCGGACCTTTGGCCAGTACAGGTCTTGGAGGAATCCTCTTTCCGAGACTCCCCTCTGCCGTAGATGTCGGGGCTCGAGGCCGTTTCCCTGCACCAAAGGAGGAAACACGTGGGATGGCCTTGGAAGGGGAAATTCAGGACCTGCCCTGGAAAAAGGCCATCCAACCTGTATAGGCCTGAAGTACGGGGATTCTTCAGCCACCTGTTCCTGGTAGATGAAGCCTTGGGTAGGTGGCACCCGGTCATCAACCTCTCTGGCCTCAACCGGTTCGTCATCAAGACCACTGTCAGGATGGAAAGCTCCAGGACGGTTTTGGTAGCTATCAGGGAAGGGGGTTTTATTTGTTATCCCTGGACCTCAAGGGTGCCTATTTTCACATCCCAGTACACCCATCCAGCAGGAAGTTCCTCCAGTTCAAGTGGGGAAAGGAATTCTTCCAGTTCCGCACCCTCTGCTTTGGCCTCTCGACCGCGCCTCGGGTATTGACCAGTCTTTTTCCTAGGCTTCCAGTGGTTCCACAAGAGAGGGATGAGACTCCTGAGGTACCTCGACGATCGTTTACTTCTCTCGGAGTCCCGGGAGGGGTTGTCAAAGCAGAGGGACGAGTTAGTGGCCTCTTGCATGGAACTGCCAGTGGTATTCAATTGGGAGAAGTCCCAACTCCTTAACCACAAGGACAGTGTACCTGGGAATGGAAGTATGCTCTGTGCAGGCCAGCCTTCCTGACGAGGGAGAGGGTCATGAGGTTAGAAGAAATGGAGAACTGACATCTCTGAAAGTCGCAGAGGCTAGTGGGGCACCTGGTGTCCCTGGAGAAACTCGTTCCCAGAGGAAGACTGATGCTGCAACCAGCTCAGTGGGACCTGAAGGAAGTGCTGGCCCTAGCGGTGAGACATCGCCATCCCTGTCAGCCAGGAAGGCTTTCTAGTGGTTGTTAGACTCGAGGAACACCCATGCAGGGGTTTCACTTCTGGACCCTCCTCTTTTTCCCGGACTCGTCCAGGGAGGGATAGGGAGCTCACCTTCCTATCTGTACCTCTTCGCGACAAGGCTTAACGCAAAACTGCCAGTCTTTGCTCCCCAGTGCCTGACCCGGCTGCAGCATTGGAGGACACGTTCCAGTGCCCGTAGGACGGCCTCACATTGTACACCCCCCCTCCCCCTTCAGCCCTCTACATCAGACCATCATCCATATTCCAGGAGCTGCAAGGCTGGCAAGGATGATGTTGGTGGGCCTGTGGTGCCCAGAAAAAAGTGGTTCTCGCAAGTAATTGACTTGGTGGTGGCACCACCATGAACCCTACCTTTGAAACAAGACCTGCTAAGGTAGCCACACTTCCAGTGGTTCCACGAGGGTCGCCCAAACCTCTCCCATCATGCGTGGAGACTATTCATCGTTTGCTAAGGGAGGGGTACTTCTGAAGGACAGCCAATTCTTCGTGATTATACCAGGCGAACTTGGCGACCTTCGGTAAATGGTGCGCCGAGGAGGGCATTAAGCCCCTCAATGTTTTGATCCCAATCATCGCGGACTTCCTACGCCCTGATCAGTGTATGTCATTTCCGGCAGTGAAGGTTTTCCGTGCAGCCCGTGGGCAGGTTCTCTTCCTCAGATGGTTGAACATGGGCTTCTCCAATCAGGTCTTAATGCTGTTAAAGAGTTTTCGAGCAAGCATGTCCACCCAGAGCTCGATATGTGGGTTTTTCCCCCTTTAGCCTTCTACGTCACACCATTAACCATCTTCGAGGAGCAAGGCAGGCAAGGATGACATTGGCGGCCCTGTGGTGCCTAGAAAAAGTGCTTCTTGGATCTAATGGACTTTGTGGTGGAACCACCGTGGCCCCTACCGCTGAGGCAAGACTTGCTAAGGCAGCCCCACTTCCAGAGGTTCCGCGTGGGTCTCTCAAATCTCTCCCCTCACGTGTGGAGACTATTCAGCGTTTGCTAAGAAGAGAGGGGTATTCCAGAAGGACAGCCGCTCAGATAACGGATAACCTCAGACATTCTTCAAGAGCCATATATCACGTGAAGTGGGCGACCTTTGGTAAATGGTGCGCCGAGGAATGCATAAAGCCCCTCAATGCTAAGATCCCAATCATCGTGGACTTCCTAGGCCACATACGCCTCAATCAGGGTATGGCAGTTTGGCAGTGAAGATTTTCCGGGCTGCCCGTGGGCAGGTCTTCCTCCTCGGGTTTGAACCTGGGCACCTCCAAGCGGCTCTCAATACTGATAAGAGGTTTCGAGCAAGCATGTCCACCCAAAGCTCTCAAGACACCCACGTGGGACATCATCAAGGTTCTCGACACTGAAGAAACCTCCCTATAAGCCTGTGCAACAGGTTACGGACAAGGAAGTCGCTCTGAAGGCGGTGTCCCTCATCGCCCTTGCCTCAGCCTAGAGAGTAGGAAGACTTCACGGTCTCTCAGTGGATGTCTCCCACTCTCGCAGATGGAAGTAGCTGTTGTTCAAATTCACCCCTTCCTTTGTGGCGAAGACACAGAATCCGGCGGTAGCAGACCCGCAGTTTGCCATCCCCAGGTGAAAGCGGTGCGAAAATACCTCTCCAGGACTGCCAACCTCCGTTCTACTATCAGGAGCCTGTTTTTGACTACGGGGAAGGTGAAGAGGGCGGTCTCGACGAACATAATCTCCTTCTGTCTATGAGAGCCGATCCGCAGGGTGTACGCGGGGAAGGGTGAAGAGCTCCCCTAGGTCTGCTAAACCTCATGACATCAGGGGCATTGCCACCTCGTTGGCCTTCGATAGGAACATGGCGGTCGGCCAGGTGTTGAGAGCAGGCATGTGGACGAGACAATCCACCTTCACGGCCCACTACCTCAAGGACTGCTTCTTCAGGTGTCAGGGGGGGGGGGGGGGGTTCAAACTTGGCCCCGGGTGCGTCGCACAACAGAGGATCTAAGGGCCACCTGCACATGGCACAATCCACATGGAACGACGACGGGTAGAGTGTCTCGAATCCCTATCCATGGACTTCTCTGGGAAGGAAGGTGATGTTGTCTTGGGGAGCGTTCCGCTAACTAACCCTGTTATTTGGTTTACTTTCATTGTAGCACTTTTCCCGACAGGCCTTGCCCCCACCCTCCTACAGGAGTGTCTTCTCCACCGTCTAATTCTTAGGCTCCTACAACAATGATCCGTGGAAATATCGTGAGTGAACGAATGACAATTTTTAAGTAAGTTGTATATTTTTCCCCACCATACTTCCTACGGACCAATCTTCTTACTGCTCCCCCCCCCCCATCCTTCCCCACAGTAAACCCCTTTGATAAGAGTCGTTTTTCGGGATGAGGAGTAGAAAGGGGTTTCTGGATGGCGTTGGCTGTGATTGCTGTATATACAGTAGATGTTAGTAAAATGAAATTTAGGTAGGTATTGAATGATTACATTTTATTAAAAAAAAAATCATTTTTTTTCTCGAAGGAAAAAATTTATTTAGCTCCTTTGAGAAATCTCATATTAAATTATCATTCAGAGATTATAAGAATTGATATGTTCAGCGTATACAAAATATGCCGGTGAACTTTTCCATTTTGATAAAAAAATTATTTCTATGCAGTATTTATAATAGTGTGTGACTGATTTTCTCAATTGTTATGATTTATGAGATATATTTAACAGATTTTTTTGTGGTATGTTGGTATGTTTATTAAAAGTCAATTATACCAATTACCCTTAAATGCTCTCTTGTCCTTATCACTATTATTCAAGTTTAATGATATTGTATGAGATGCAAGTAAATAATTTTAGGGTGGCTAGGAAGCTGTATAGCCAAGCTTAGTTTGTTCATGCAATTTAAGGCAGTATTTCAGCTTTCACTGTAGTGAGTTAAAATGATTGTCTCTGTTGTCACTTGTCCCTGTTTGTTATCACTTGTTTTTTCTGTTATTTTTATCCTAATTTATCTTCCTCAATACAAGGTAAGTTGTTTTTTTTTGTTTGTTTTTCAGTTTAGTCCAGATGAACTGCATTGGTACTACACACTCCCCAGTCTGGTAATTCCATTCATGAGTCTTTATTTCTATTTGAAAATATATAAATGTATAATGTAACATCAATTTTTTTGTATCCAAAGTAGTTATTACCTATGATCAAATGTTCAAATTCTTGTGTGTTATATCTTAATTTGGATGTGGGTCTGCTATTTACAGTATTATGCTGATACATGAATCTAATTATAATATATGATATTTTTGTTGCATTTCTTGTTATAAGTTGAATAATTAAATGTGGGTACCTGCCCATTAAGAGAGGTTAATGTTGAATCAGTGGTGTGTTTACGTATCCATGATGTTAATAGTGCATTACTGCTGACATGATGATGATACCTTAATATTTGTAGATTAGTTTCATTTAAGAATAATGGCTGCCTTGGCACATTTAGCTTTATATTTGACCGGCCTATTTGTCTTTGATGTTTTTTTTTTTTTAAGGAATATTATCACACTGGAATTTTCGATTCGGTATTTATATGCAGTATACTGTATCGTGGAGCTGTTAATGAAGTATATATGCTAACCCATAGAGGATGTTTATAAAGTCAGATGATGTTGCACCTTTATGCAACTGGACACATACACAATGATGTCTAATAAAATGGGTAACTCCGGCATCAGGATTATGCCGTTTGTTGTCCATTTCCATCTTTCTTGAATCCTTGTGATCTTTTTACTGTAATTTTGAGAATGGTAGATGGAGGGTAGGATGCTATCCTTGTTCTACTGTCCCGATGGATGTGGTTATTAAAGGTTTCTTGACTGTCACGATAGGGTTAAGCTGTAAAGTATGGAAATCCTAAAGGCATTTTTATCGATTACTCCTGTATTGTGTCCTTAACCATGGTGGCTTCAGTGAGGCTCTTGAGATGGAATATTGCCATAGGTATTCACATGGTATTATTGGTACTAAATCGTCTTTGTGAGGTACATGTTAGTGTTACTGACCTTAGTAAATTAGACATGTAACAGTAGTTACATTTTTCATCGGAGGATTGTTGTATGTGAACTTATGTTACAGCAAATCTGGATCTATTCTTATTGTGAATAGCAGGAGCGATGCCCCACCTTTTGTTGGTATAATTTCGATACATTTCTAGCAGATTTCATAACTTCCTCATGCGAGTGCTATTTTCAGTACGGTATTCCATAAAAAAAGCTGATAACGATGTTGACATTTCATGTATCTCCCATTCCCTAAGGAATTTGTGATGTATAGCATATTTTATAGCCTAGATCAGGGGTGTCCAATTTGATTTTAATAGCAGACAAGATTTCATTTGACATGGCAATAGTCAGCCCATTAATTACATGAGCATCAGGAAAGAGTATATAATAAGTATGAAGAGTATTTATTATAAACTAATAGATGCTTTACTATTTCATAGCTTATTACTGCTCAACATCATTATTATTACAAAGCATCGAAACATTCTTATTGTTGGGCAACTGCATTTTCAACCAAAAGAAAGACAAAGAATTTTCAACATCCTATTAAATAAATATAATATATATATATATATATATATATATATATATATATATATATACTGTATATATATAGATATTGATATACATATACATATATGATTGAAAACTTCCTAGAAAAATTTTCCTCGATCTAATAATGTAACGACACCAAACTCTTGTGACTAGCATGCCAGCTGTGTGTGAATGTATGTATATATGTGTGTGTATATGTATATATATATATATACATTATATATATATATATATATATATATATATATATATATATATATATATATATATATAATGTATGTATATGTATGTATGTGTGTATATGTATATATAAAGTAGGTATATATTTATGTATATATGTGTATATATATATATATATATATATATATATATATATATATATATATATATATATATATGTATATATTAATAAATTATATATATATATATATAAATATATATATATATATAATGTATATAATATATATATAATATATATATATACACAGGTATGTATACTGTATATATATATATATGTGTGTATATATATCTATGTATATATATATATATGTATTCAAGTAAGTCATGTATTTTTGATACATTGTCTGGATTCTCTTAACGACCTCGGGATCAGAGCCCCAGGCGAAATCACACAAAGACAAGAGCATGTGACCGGCCGGGAATCGAACCCTGGTCTGTCAAACTTGTAGAGACAGTGACTACCACTGTCTTTACAAGTTTGCCGGGGTTTGATTCACGGCCAGTCACAAGCTCTTGTCTTTGTGTGATTTCGCCTGGGGCTCTGATCCCGAGGTCGTTACGAAAATCCAGACATTAATGTATAAAAATATATGGCTTATTTGAATATAAAAAACACGTCTAAATGTGCAAAAATGTAACATATATATATATACATACAGTACGCGTGGAATGTATAGCCCGACCCGGAAAAAAACACATTTTTCATGATTAGCATAAAATAAGATGTTAATGTGAACTCTTACCCCTTCACTAAAACTTGGTGGTGTTTCCTTTGCGCTTTGGGACGCCTCGACCTTGGGAAGGGGTGATGCGTGTCTGGTCTGGAGCTTCCTCTTGACCACGCGTCAAAGTTTTTCAATAGGATTAAGGTCAGGAGAGGACCCAGGCCAGTTGTTAAAGAAAGGAATGTCATAGTCTTTAAGCCACCTAACAACACTTTTTGCCGTGTGGCCAACACTTTTTTCGAAACTGTCCCCCAAGTGGTCGTTTAAGAGCTCAAAATAGTTAAATTGGTTCATATATTCGTTCTTAGGTAAAAAAAAATAACTCCCGTACTCCACTATACCCAAAAGAGCTCCAAACCGTTAAACTAGAGAAGTGCTTTACCGTCTTAGTGGTGTATTGTGGCAGATGTGGATCGGACCCCGGGTGGCTGTTAATGATAGTTCCTTCTTTAACTGCCTGTGGATAAGTCGCTATGTTGAAGGCTTGATCTTCCCGAGCCTCCCACACCGAGGTTTAGGAACAGGAATGGCATCGGCGTCCCCATCCTCATAGCGTCGAATCCACCGGTACACAGTTTGCTTCGATATATTTTATTGTTCGCATATTTGCCTCACAGAAACACCTGCCTTGTAAAGTTTGATAATGGAGGTTATTACCTCACGCCCTACATGTTTGTAAAAACTCAACAGACACTAACAACGGCAAAAACACAAAAGTAGTCTACGAAGGCACGCGTTGGACAAAAGATTGAGCTCTGTGCAGAAGAGAGTTGCCATATCGTACGATAATTTGAAGCTGTGACAAAACTTCTTGCTTTCTCCTAAAAATTTTTTAGGGGGTACTGTCAAATTGCGAGAAAAATTTAGCCCTTTTCGTAAATGTAGCTATACTTTGTTACCGACACTAGTCAACAGGACTAAGGAACACCAAAGCAATGTGGGAACTGATGTTAGGTGATTATTTAGTAATTTTACCCAACACTGAAGGGTTTTTAGCATGGAAACAAGCCCTAGAAAGGGAAGGATTGGAGGTGAACTTAGGAAATACAAATCTAATTATTAGTAGTAGAGAAGGAAGTGAAGTTAGCATTCAAATGGAAGACACTACAGTGCTAGAACAGAACTATGAGTTCAATTACTTTGGATCATTAATAACATATGTGGAAGATACCGTGACAGCAGATATATGGAGAGAAGTAACTTGTTTTAGACCAAAAAATATCACTAACACTCTAAATGAAGATCTGCGACAGTTATCAGGCCCATACTATATAACAAAGGTCAGAACCTTGGTAACTTATGAGGAATAGGGAGGGACTTGTAAAGAACCGAGATGGATTGCTGTAATATCACTAAGGGAGAGGTTGAGTCAAGATATAAGGAGAATGTGTGGTACTGTATATCTAATGGAAAATACAAGGCAATGGGAGCCTGTCTGAGATACTATGGCCATGTAACAAGAAGGGAGGTGGAGGAATCAATAATGAGAGCTAAAAACATGCAGGTGTTGGGAAGGAGTGTTGAGTTTCAGCAGAGCCGAGAAGAGAAATGGATGTACAGTAGTGAAGAGGAACCTGGTTGAGGTTAAGACTGGGGGGAAAGAAAATGCAAGAATAACTAGAGGGGCACTTAGTAGAGCGCAGACCTCCGCCGCTTCAGCTTTTTTCGCGACGTTTTGCGTGACGACCTTTCAAAATTTAACAATATTCAGGTTTTTACATAAGTTAATTCCTGCAAGTTTCGTTACTTTACGTTTAAAATTGCGGCCAGGAAGCTGTTCACAAACATGCACACACAAAAGAGGGTGGAGGTTAAAGTATAACCTCCTTCCACCTTTGTTGGCAGAAGTAGAAATAGATGGGGTATGTTGACTCAAGCAGCAAACGACACAATGGTAAAAATAAAAGGTACATTTATTTATTTATTTATATACGTATATTTCTATTTTATATTTCCATGTATAAGACGGTATTTGGGCCAGTCAAAAATTGGTGATTTTAATGTATATATGTCGTAAGTTGTATAAGACAACCATCTGTGTATAGGCTAGCTTTTGCAGCAATAGATATCTTACCAAATATTGGTCATGTAATAATATTATTACCAATGTTTTACTTAATATATTCTTAGACATTCGAAATATATGAAATAAAGGCTATTTTATCATGGGTTTCCTAAACATGCCATTTAAAACTGAAACCATTGTTTTATTTATCAATATCAATCAAAATAAACAAATGAAGCAATTTACACATCCAATTGAAAACTAACGATGCCAATAGCTTTTTGTCAAATATTTTACTTACTGTATCCTTAGAAAATCCTACGCACGTCACATCAGGAAAAATTTTGTTTGCGTGTAGTCAACAATAACAAACTACCGGTAACGACAGTATGTTGATATACGACTAAAGCAAGATTCAACTCTGTAGAATATTATGCTAACTTAAAGTTATTACCATCATGAACACTACTATAAAAATTATTGAAAAGCTAGAAAAAGATAATGGGTACTAAGAATGCAACCTTAACTTGAAGTTTACATTTTCTAGAGTGTCTTAATAGATAGAAGTTGACTTAATTGTTGATGGGGATTTTTTCCTCAGGCTATTTATCATGAACATATGCCAATGACTTGTAAGGTAATCTGGTTCAGTTATTGTACTGAGGCCTAGGCTATCTTACTAATAAACATCACTTGGAATTCTGGATGTAAATTTCAGATTGGTTGTATTAGACCCCCCCCATATTTTCAGTGGTAAATTTTAGGATGTGATATATATATATATATATATATATATATATATATATATATATATATATATATATACACATCTATATATTGTATAATGATAATAATAATCATCCCTTGCAATAGTCAGGCCACTATAAGGTTATAATAGATTCCCTTGCAAACTCTCACAACAGGGCACTGACTGTAGCCACGGTAAAAAAAAGTGAAGGTTTGGATTGCATGCAAAGGACAAAGTGGTGTTCCAGGACATTTCAGTGCTACTTCCAATCCCCATATTCCACTAGGAATGATGCTATTATCTAGTTCTCCCCCTAAACACCCCATTGTTTGCTCAAAACGATTGTGAGGTTGCAGCCTATGCAGTAAACTAAGGAGCTTGTGCTGGTCTCAAACACCAGCCCACCATATTGCTGCTATTATTATTACAAGCTAAGCTACTACCCTAGTTGGAAAAGCAAGATGCTGTAAGCCCAAGGGCCTAACAGGGAAAAATAGCCCAGTTAGGAAATGAAAGAAGAAAATAAATAAACTTCAAGAGAAGTAATGAACAATCGGTATAAAAGATTTTAAGAACTGTAACAACATTGAATTGGATATTTTATATATAATCTATAAAAGAAAACTTAAAAAAAGAGGAAGAGAAATAAAATAGAATAGTTTGCTTGAGTGTACCCTTAAGCAAGAGAACTCAAACCCAAGACAGTGGAAGCCCATGGTACAGAGGCTATGACACTACCCAAGACTAGAGAATAATGATTTAATTTTGGAGTGGCCTTCTCCTAGACGAGCTGCTTACCATAGCTAGGGAGTCTTGTACCTTTACCAACCAAAAAGTAGCCACTGAACAATTATCTTGCAGTAGTTAACCCTCTTGAGCAAAGGAGAATTGTTTGGTAATCTGAGTGATCTCAGGTGTATGAAGACAGGAGAATGTGGAAAGAATTGGCCAGACTATTTGGTGTATGTGTAGGCAAATGAAAATTAGCCATAACCAGAGAGGGATCCAATGTACTACTGTCTGGCCAGTCAAAGGGTCCAATAACACACTAGTGATAGTATCTCAACAGGTGGCTGGTGGCCTAGTCAACCTACTACCTAAAGGAACTTATCCAGTGGGCTACCACAATCTTAAATGTCATTGAACAAATTAGCACATAATTCAGTTAAGCCAGTTGGGGTCCATACATTACTGTACTTGTTGACCTTGTCTGATCCCATTTTCCTGAACAGCTGTTGATACAATCAAATGCACATAAACGCTTTTGGGTAAAACGAAACTGGATAAGTGGGATGTTACAGTACAGCGCTATCTCAGTTTGATCTTTTGCATTTCTTTTTTCTGTGACGGATTGTTCAGACATATTCTTTTGATTGCCAAAGGTTTTAGTTCAAAAGTAAATATCTGATAGTGTATGTACTCTGAAACTTCTGAATAATTGGTTATACGGAAGTGGTATGTAGCTGATTGGGAAAGTACCTTACAAAACAGGTAATTTCCTGCCTCTACCATTATTACAAGAAGACAAAATCTGTGTGACCAAGTTTGTCACACTCGTATGATAGTTTTCATTAGTGTTCACAATCCTCCTGTCCTTGGCGGGTCAGATACATTCAGTACTTCATGGTAAGGATTTTCAATTTCTTTCTGTAGTATACCCGATAAGTTATGTTGAAGACTGGTTTGGGATTTTTGCAGTTTAGACTGGTACAGTAGCTTCATGAATTTTGTATAATTCACTACAAGCTAAGGCGTCTTATGTTAATTTTGTAATGTAAGGGACAAAAAGAATGTTTACTAGAAGGTCAGTTAATTAGCAATACTCTTTTGTAGATAATCTTTAGTTCAGGTAAATAAGAAACATGATGGCTACATTGGAATAACATTTTTGTTAATCGATTAATACATTGTGAAGTTGACAGATGTCTTCATCTTGAAGTGATAGAGTACTCAAATTTCAAGAAGTCAACTGTATCTTTGCTTTGTCCCTTTTTTCTACTACAGTATATTGGATACACAATCTCATGTGATTATGATGAGAAAGTCATGAACTGATTGATTTATATACGTTATAGTTACAAGTATAGTGTGCAATGATCAGCGAAACTAAATTTTTACATTTACACTAGTTTTATAATGAAATCCACAATTCTTCTTAGTAGTTTTTCTTCCGAGATTCTTGCCCAGAAAGTATGGGGTGGGATAATAGAATGCTCTGGACAAGGTGTCATATGTTGATGGCACAGCTTGTGAACAAAAGGTCCGCCTGGTGTTATTTTTAATGACCTAACTGGTACTGAGTTGGGGGACATTTTCATATGCGTCAGGGGATTGAGGCTTACACTCTACGGGGAGAAGGAAGGTTTGTTTCAGTTTATTTGGAGGAGATCAGTTCACTGCAAATGTAAGACTTATAGTTTACCTTTTCTTTTTAGTGAGTTTCTTTAGTACAGTAACATGCTGATTAATTTGTTACAGTAGAGTAATGTATATTTTCTTTCCATAAACATTTGAATTACTTTAGTTTTCTAAGTGTTACCATTGTTTTCAACTTTCTCCTTCCAGGTTATGGACTTACTGAAAGGATTTACAACTCTTGATGAAGTAGGAGACGACTCACAAGTAAGGAAACAAAATTTCAAGCCAACAACAGCAGCAGAAGAAATAGATTATTTAAACATCATTCTTGCGAATATAGAAAAACAAAATGAAATTGATAAACCTAAAGTTGAATTGTTAAACCATGCCAAAGATAAAGATAAGGATGATGATGATACATTGATGCAAAATGGGTCTTCTAATACAGAAACAAAAGAGGAGTTGTCCCATGCGGATGATATCTTGACTCAAGCCAGGAGAAGGAGGAGGGATCAGCACATATTGCATAGGTGTAATAATAATATAGGAGAGACAGTAAATGGCCATGTTGTACATACCGGACTTAGCACTGAACCCACCACTCGTGTGATAGTAAACCCTAGTTCTACTTCTGCTAGTAATCTGGAATCAGATTGTAATTGTAGTCAAACAACTTTAAGTGCTGATCTTGATGAGGATTTGGAAATTAATAATGTAGGTGCAATCAGTTTGGCAGTTCTTAATGATGGTGACGAAGAGGCTGGGAGCTCAGAGCTAAGCCCCAGTACGGCTGTGGATGCCAGCTTTACTATTCCATTTAGTTCAGGGGTTGATGAGAGTCGAGGTGGTGTGCTTGAGTCTGGATATGATCCAGCACGGGACACTTCATGTGGTTGTCTTTCAGGTGATGAAACTACGGCGGTAGTCGGCGAAAATAGAACTTCAAGCGAAGAAACAGTGTCGTCTAATATTGTCTTAGGTGGCATACATGATCTCTTGGCTCATAATGAAGAGGAGGAGGATGACGATCGGTTAACTACATGCGAAGAGAGCGGTGATCAATCAACAGTCTGTGATGATTCAGCAGAACAGTCGTCAGTGTTGGAAGAATCCATTGATCAGACTGAAGTGTGTGAAGAGGGTTTAAATCTATCTGATGGCTATAAGCAGCCTAACTTAAGTGAAATTTCCCATTCTCTACCTCAGGATAAAGAAACCGAAGAAAGAAATTCTGTAGATCTCTCGATAGTTAAGTCTGAACCTTTAGATCTAGATCCAGGAGAGGACATTGACTTCGGTGGGTTTATCAACGACCCAGCTGAAGATTTCCGTATAAAGGAGGAGCCCAGGTTTGAAGAAGAAACACAAGATTATCCCCCAGTATTTAATCCTAGTTTCCAAAGTGATGGTTTATTTGGAATAAAACTAGAAGAGAGTGTACCACCTGAACTGTTTGTTCCTGAACAAAGATTCCTAGTTAAAGATAGATTTTATAGCAAGGAGCAAGTTACTGCTGCCTACATGATATCTCAGTCGACACTCTCTGCTAGTATCAACATGGCAATGTTTAATGATTTGGGCAAAACTAATCCTGTTCTTCGATTGGATTGTCTTGAAGACATGATAAAGAAACCAGAAATGTTGGTATTGGAAGATGCCGAAATTATAAAATTATTTGTTCAGAATTTTGGTTCAAATTTAGATGAGTGGAAGGTGCGACACAAATTTCCAAAAATAACAGCACGAAAGCATACTGATAAAAGGAAAAAGTCTAAGAAAGATTCAAAAGAGAAGAAACGGAAGTACAAGTTTTCAACAAAGCATGACAAATCTAATGCACCAGATGATTCAGAATCAAAGAAAAAACACAAAGATTACAAGAAAAGCAATAAAGGATCTCCCAATGTGAAGGAACATAAATCTAAGAAAAGCAAAAAGAAAAGTAAAAGTAGTAGTACTATTGATGGCTCCGATACTGAGAAAAGAAAAAGAAAGAAAAAGGCAAAAAGTTTCTCAAAGGAAATAATTGATAGTGACAGTTCAGACAGTGAGCCAGAGTCAAAGAAAAAGAAGGTTGATATTTCAAGTGTGTATAGCTCTGATGAGGAAAAAGAAAAGACAAAAGGTGAAAAAGACAGTGAAAGTGAAGCCTCTGTTAAAGAGGTGAATATTGTGAAAATTAGAGAAGAGGAAAAGTCAGATTCTACGAAAGAATCTGACCAAACCACGAAAGTCGGAAAAGACGACGACTCTGCTGATATTGCTGAAGATGCGTCAAAATTATCTGTAGTCTGCACAAAGGATATTCCTTTGGAAGGAAAGGTTCCTGAGCAAGAAATCAAGGAGGAAATGGCTGAGAAAAGTTATAAGGAACATGAAAATAAAAGTGATGTTAGTGTTGAGCAAGCTCAAAAGTCTGATTGTAGTATCGTTGATACTAGTGAGGCAGAAAGTAAATGTACTGTTGATGTTTCCCATGTAGCAAATTCATTAAATGAAAATGAGCTACCAAAAACATCTAGTGTGGTAGAGAAGGAACTTTCACCGAAAGAGGCAGGGGATGGAACCAACACTAGTAATGTCGAAAGTGAACTGGGTGGGGGCTTGGAAAAGGTGGCAACACAAAGTGAGAAGTTAGGTGTTGTGAAAGATAACAGTGCAGCTACTTTGGATAGGGAAAAAGATTTCCAAGGTACAGGCGTTAAAGAAAAGAGGGAAATAGATGGTGGAACGGGTGTTAGTGAAGTTGAGAAAATGGACTCTACTCCCAGTAAAGGGGGAGACTTCACCCATTGTGAAGAATTAAGTGAAACTATTTTAGAAGGGAAGGAAAAGGAAGAACCTAGTAAAGTTGATGTAGATGTACAGGAAAATAGTAGACAAGTAACAGACGTGGGTGAAAGTGTAAAGTTTGAAAATTGTAAAGAAACCAAAGATAGTAGTAAATCGAAGGATGTTAGTATTAATGATGTAAATAGTTTAGATAGAGACGAAATCAAGATAGGTGTTCTAGAAGATGTGAAAATAGGTGAAGGGGATTCGATTACGTGTAAAGTTCGGCAATCTAGTGAAAGTGTTGCCGATACGAGTATAAACAATGAACAAGTGTTTGAAAGTGTTAGTAGTAACATGGACTTGTTGCCTAGTGGGGCAGCGGGCAGTGAAGTTCATGACATGAAAATATCTAGTGAACTATCAGAAGGGAAAGGTGAATCTTTCAAAGAGGAAGAGGAGAAAGACATTAGAGTAACTCCTATCTCCTCTAAACCATGTGTAGTGCGATTGGACGATTTATTCCTTGATAAGAATTTTCACAAGGTTGTGAAGAGGGGTTTAAAAAAGTTGGGTCTAAAACCTAGAAATCGATTGCAACACTATTCTCCTTTGAAAATGCTCGAGAATGATCTTTCGGATGACCAGGAGGAAAGATCGAATAATAAGAAGGGAGATTTTGATAGAATGAGTAAATCAAAGGAGATTGGTAAAGAAAAGGAAGACAGAAAAACTGAGAAAAAACTGAAGGAGTTGCGGGAGGCTGAATTGAAAAGGAAAAAGGTCGAGGGGGGGAAAGACAAGAGATCTTTAAAGGAGCTCAGCGATGAAAGGCTACGTAGGCACTTGGAGAAGTCTGAAAGGAAAGCTGATAAAGAGAAATTAGACAGGAGAGCGGAAAGGGAGAAGTATCGACAGATGAAGGAGGAAGAACGGAATTCTCAGAAGTTGCAGTTTCCCTCCATTGGCACATCATTCAAGTAAGTATCAAGCATTTGGTATTCAATGTACATTACCTTATTTAGCTTAGGGGGGAAATTTTATCAATGTAAATTATATACTGAAACAAATTATACCGTGTTTTGTATTTTATTATTTCATATAAAAGTACTGTATGCAGGATTAAAGTTTCTTTTAAAGATTTAATTTCTCTGGTTTTCATGTAATGGAAAACTTCAAGATAACTTGTTTGTTGGGTGTTACTTCAGTCTTTGAGCCCTGCTAATCATATATCTCTCTGCTTAATAAATTTTAATAGTATAAGCCCATTAGAAAATGACTGGGTGGTGGTTAATTTATGTATTTTTTTTTTTTTGCCTTAAATTCAAGAATTATTTTCTTTCTAATTTCAGGATTCCTAAAAAGACATCGTCAACTGCCAGTTGCCTACAAGAACTACGGCAAAAAGTCAATGTTGCGGCTGGCTCGGTTGTTACAAGACGGGAAGATATGAAAAGACATGAAAGGAAGTCCATGTATTCTTCTAATAAGGCATTTTTGAACTGGAGAGAGGAGAGAAAGAGAGAATTGCAGGGTGATAGTAGGAGGAAGGAGGAAGTTGATGAGAAGAAAGGAAAAGAAGTTGAAGAAAGGAAGAGAAAGGAGCAAAGTGAAGTTAAAAAGGATCAGAAAATCCGACCCACCAGAGAAATTTTAGATGGAGATGCTATCGAAACAGTGACTGATAAGGTTGATGTTGAAATGAAAGAGAATCTCATCCAGGAAGAAACCACTCGCAAAAGTAAATGGGACAGAGAAGACAAAAGTAAATGGGACAGAGAAGACAAAAGTAAATGGGACAGAGAAGACAAAAGTAAGTGGGACAGAGAAGACAAAAGTAAGTGGGACAGAGAAGACAAAAGTAAGTGGGACAGAGACGATAAAAGTAAGTGGAACAGAGAAGATAAAAGTAAATGGGACAGAGAAGACATTTTAGAGAAGCATCATGTGTGGAAAGTGGATCCAGCTACTGGCTTGAAAAGACCTCCTTCGCCACCTTCCTCTCCAGGCGTAGCGGGAGGTTGGATGCCTGCTTGGTCTGAAGAAAATGAAGATACTGGTGGAGGAATGAGTCCTGCTGACTCATATGGAAGTCATCAGGAGGAAGATGAAGTAAAGTCAATGGAGGAGGTAGAGAAACCAAGTTTGTTAGATTGGGTACATGGCTTATTTGAAGGTCGCCCAAAGGCTAATGATGAAGATAAGCCGAGTTTAATGAGTTTTGTTCAGGAATTGTATGGAGAAAGTGACGACAAGTTGAATGATAGTACAAGTAGGAGAGATGATGATGGATTTGACGAAACTCTAGAATCTTCAAGTAGTAGTCTTAAGTCAGATAGAGAACGGCCGAGCATGTTTGAAGAGTTGGAAGCTCTGACATCAGCTGGTCTTCCAAATTCAAATAACGAAGCAGACTCTTATATTGAATGGAAAGAGAGGGCACTATTCCTTAAAATTGCAGCTATGGATAAAGAAAAGGAACTCACAAAAGGTGATAGAGTAGGACTCGGGGAAGACACTGTTGGTAAAATAGATAGTAATTTGAGTCAGGATCACTTGTCTCCCCAGGTCTTGGAAGGAGAAAATGTGCTACCAGACACTTCACTCCCCGATGGCAAAGAAAGTTCTCATCCTATTAGTGAAGAAAAGTCTCGTGGTTTTGATATAGGAAAGAGAGATATTGCACCGTGCTCATCCCGGCAGAAAATTGAAATGCCTGTTAAACTGAATGAAGGGTCTTCTGTAGTGAAGGATAAATTAGAAAACGATCTGAAAGAATCTGACATGAACACTTCAAGTAAAGTAGTTGTTGAACGACAAGTACAAGACACTGCCGCTCGTCTTGTTTCCGAAGTATCTTCTCCATCTGATTCCATTGATAGGTCTTCAAAAGTTGACCAAATCAAATCCAAAGAAACTTCTAAGATAAAAGATGGATTAAGTGAAAAAGAATCAAAGCAGCAAGATGCAGAGGAAGATGACCTTTTAAAGGGCAAGCAAGATTATAGTAACTTGGATCGAAGACAAAAGGTGAAGCTTTATGAAAAGAGGAAAAAGGCATATTATGAGGCAAAGAAAAAGTTTATGAAAGAGAAGAGTGAAATAACATCGCACCAGCAGAAGAGAGCGAGGTTCGAGGAGTGTGAACGCCGTAAGAAAGAATATTATGATCTGAAAGTTCATTTGTATGAAGAAAAGAAAAGAGAGAATGCAAAGAGAAAGGGAGAGGACAGAGAGTTTTTTGAAAAGGAAAGAGAAAGGAGGAAGAAAAGACATCATGATTCAAGGAGAATGGATAGAATAGCAATCGGTTTGATGAAAACAGATGAGGTCGTTGAAAATGAGTATGATCCAGAGAGTGCACCCATGCTTGAACTGCCACCAGATCCTGATGATGGGGATGTTCCATACTCGCCCACAGGAACTCCTATAATGGATGATGATGTTTATACCATTAACCCGAGAACTTCTTTAATAGATGAACAAGCATCTCTAAAAGAGTCTCTTTCCAAACTTGAAAAGGCACAGAAAAGTAATATTGAAGAAACTTCCATTGACTCAGAAAAGATACAGTCTATTGCAATGGCGATTCTTCAAAACATGAAACCTCTAACAGCAGCAGGTGGAGGGCAGGGTGTCTCAATTTCATCAGTGGCAGAATTACAAAAATTACTGTTATCTGTAACATCTTTGAAAGGTGCTAACCTGGAGGCCTTTTTATCAGATTTAACATTGGCTGCAAGTAACAAGGCCAATGAGAAAACTGGTAATAAGCCTCCTGAGACCAACTTACCTTCTAATAAATTAGTACAAGAGGTTTCTTCACAATCCATCTCTGCCACAACACCTGCTGTTACTGCCTCAAGCACCCAAGTAGCATCTTCATCTGATGATACAATATCATCAAATACAACAACTGTTGTACCAAAGCCTTCAAAAACTGATCTTGGTGAAGAGGGCAGTTCTGCTGAAGTTGTGTATGTGGAATCAAAGACTTCAGCTCGTACGGCGAGTGGTAATTCTGAAACTCTTCTAGTTCATGCCAAAGCTGCACCATCGTTAGCCAAAGCTACGTCGTCGTCAGCCAGAACTGCACCATCGTCGGCAAAAGCTGCACTGTCATCAGCCAAAGCTGCACCATCGTCGGCCAAAGTTGCATCATTGTCAGCCAAGGCTGCACCGTCGTTAGCCAAAGCTGCACCGTCGTCAGTCAAAGCGGCACCGTCTTTGGCCAAAGCTACACCATCATTGGCCAAAGCTGCACCATCGTCAGCCAAAGCTGCACCATCGTCAGCCAAAGCTGCACCTTTACCAGCCAAAGCTGCACCTTTACCAGCCAAAGCTGCGCCTTTACCAGCCAAAGCTGCACCGTTACCAGCCAAAGCTGCACCGTTACCAGCACAAAGTGCTCCTTTGCCAGCACAAAGTGCACCTTTACCAGCACAAGGTGCTGTGCTGCCTGCTAAAGCAACTACTTTATCTTCTCAGCCAACCCCTGTGCCACCACCAGTGTCAAGTATTATTCCTTCACCAGTGCCAGCACCTGTTCCCCCACCCTCTGTATCTTTTGTTCCCACTCCAGTGCCTCCTCCAGTAGGATCAACTCCAAAACCAGTACCGCCTCCATCTACATTGGCGTTTCTTCCAAAAAGTGCTAGTTTATATCCAGCTCCAGTACCACCTCCACTTCCGTTAGATCCCCCCCCTCCGCCTCTGCCGCCTCCTCCACAAGAGAATCCACCCCCTCCGCCGCCACCTCCTCCACCCCCGCCACCCCAGGAGAACCCACCACTACCCCCAACCCCATTAGACCAACCGCCATTACCCGCATCTCCCGCGTCAAAGAGCGAATTGCTCCCACCAGTGCCTCACTCAAGTGAAATTCGTAAGCAAATTACTTTAACCTCGATGGGCGATCTATCTTCAAAACAGTCTTTCAGTAATCAACTACCACCAATACCTCCAAAACAATTTAGTGAACTGCCACCCCCACCACCTCCTCCGCTACCACCGCCCGCGGTATCACCACCTTCATTAGGTACCCCACCCCCTCCATTACCACTGCCATCGAATTTGAATGAGCCTCCACCTCCATTACCCTCAACACGGATAAGTGAGCCACCACCACCTCTACCCACATCATCTCTGAGCAAGCCACCGCCACTACCAGCATCGGTTACCGAGCCACCCTCTCAAATGACGACGTTGTCATTGAATAAGCCTCCACCACCATTACCTCCAGGGGAAAGAGCACATCCACCTTCTGAAGTAAAGCCAGTTCCTTTGCCTTCAACCGGAGTCCCTCCACCTTTACTACCCCCATTCAACTTGTTTCCTCCTCCAACCCATATATCTAGTAACTCGACCAGTTCATTTATGAGTGCGTTAAAACTTTGTGGCCCGCCACCTCTACCTGTATTGAAACCACCCCCACCACCACCTAGTCTCCCAAAAGGTATATCAGAGTTTATTGCTGAAGTTCCTATGGAGTTGGACTCTGACAGCGAATATGATTATGACACTGAAAAAAATAATCGTATTGAAGTTAACCCCAGGGTGGAGGGACCCCAGTCAAGCCCACAGTCTTCTTCAAGCAGTGGACAAGAGAAGAAGCAGTGTTCAGGCAAAGATGATGCTAGTTTTTTGGCAGGATTTGGCATAAGTTTGGAAGACAGTTTGGTTGAAGAAGCTCCCAGTCTTTGTGATGTTGTTAATGACTTCTTTGATCGTGGAACAGGTCTGGAGAAATCCATTTCAAAGCTGATGGGCTCTTGTGTTGATGATGATAAAAAGGAGAAATCGCCTCCTTCATCAGTGTCTAATTCATCTACTCCCGTGCGCACGCCTAGTATATCAAAGGTCTCTGTTACGTCGTCAAATGAGGAAAAAAATGATTGTGATGTGGAATTGGTGGACGAGAGAGAGGAAAAGAAACTCTTCACAGATGAGGAACTTTTGGCTATAGTGGGAGAAACGGATGAAGTGGTTGATCTTGAGGTCGTTTTCGCAAATATTCCAAATGACCCCAAAAGCAAGAGGAAACTTCTTCGGGTGAGTAAAATAATTTTTTTTGTTCGTGTTGAAATAGGTCTTTTGGTGTTTATTTTTTTCTCAAGAATGAATGTTTGCATGCACTGCATTGCTTTATATCAGACTTCTCAGTTTTCTCCCATTGTAGATACATTTTGTGATTGCTACTGAACATTAATGTTGAAGTACCATTTGAAAATTGTCTTCTATTTTGTATTTGGGCAAATCTGGGAGATCAACTCTGAAGGATTTTGCTTAGTTCTGTTACCTTAGAGGTGTAAGGTCTACAAAGTCTTTATATTTCTTTTCCAAGGCACTAATTAAAATGTTTGGAAGTTTGTAGAGGCAGAAGGATTCATTACTTTATAATAAAAGTAGGTAATTGCGCAATAATTAGGTTTAGCTATCTCTTTTGGAGTTCACTGTTGTATGATTATAATGTACAATTAATTTGGAAAACTAAAATGAGAATTATTGAATTTTCCTCGGAAAAAATTAGTTAAACAATAATACAGTACTGTACATAACGAGGCTATTACATGAATATATAAGCAACTTAAGAAAACTTCTTACACTTTTAATGAAACTGTAAAATAGCTGAGATTGAACTACTCTGTCCTAAGTATTATTTCTCTAGTAGAGTCTGGTAATGTCTGGAAAATGAAAAGATGTGAATTATAAGTACTGCCAATCAAAACCACTTGATTGATCCAATTTTGAGAAACCGGTTTAGGAAAATTTCTTGATACTTGAATATCATAATTTAACTATGGTAACTCATTTCATTATTTTCCCAAAGGCTTGGTTTAGCATAATTTGAAATTTTCCCTTGTGCAACAAGATAGCGGGTACATTTGAAGACCAACATATTTGTACTGTAAAAAAGAAAAATTACATTCCTATACAAAAATGTAAATATTTTCAGTGTTACACATTAAAATAATGAACTTATTTTTTTCGACTTAATGTGTAGTTTTGATAAAGACTGGAGAAATGGGAAAATCTGATGACATTGCAGTAATCAGAGTGAACTAGAAATATTGTTGAAAGATACTGTCGAGTGTGGAGTTGGTTAGTTGGAAGCAGTAGCAAACTGATGAATTAGGGGGAAAGGCAAGAATTGTGTGTAAAGATGTTAGGTCGACTATTAGATTTTGTCGTGAATTTAAACCTGCATTTGATAAGTATCTGAGATGAGATAAATGCAGAGTTTTTCTATTTATTGCATCCTTATCGATGGTTGATTTGTGTGCCTTTTGATGTTTCCGGTGTTGGTAGTGTTTTTCTGTTGAAGCTTGTTATGGCAATTTCATGGGTCTTTGGCTTGTTCCATTCAAATGTATGTCCAATTGAATTACAGTATTTGATAAAACCTATTGTTTCTTTATTGGCTTGTTTTAAGAAAAGTTTGATTTTAAATTGCTGAGTAATTAATTTCTAGAATGTCGTTTGCCATTTTGATTTCACGCTAGTTTTCATATATTTTACGTTTAGACACCGATTGCACTTAATGGCAAATCTAGGTTTGCCTATATGTTCATGGTCATGAATACAATACTGTACGCTCTGTAATTGTATGTGGGAAAGTAAAAGTTGCACATTCTGATAATTCAAAGAAAATTGGTTAAATGAACGTAATTGTACCATAAAAATTCCCTAAGAGAGCAGGCTGTTTGCACTTTTTTTTTTTAACAAAGACAGGAAAACTGAAGTAGGTTTGATGATTGAGTGCCACCCGTATGCCTAGACCTTTGATATAAAATCCTTTTGTACATGCAAGTTAATGTCTTTAGATCCTGTGAATGGTAGAAAACTGAGAAGTTTTACATTTGTAAGGCAATTTCTGTTCCCTTTTTGAAAAAAAAATCCTTTGTAGCCATTGGTATTGTAAAACTCATCAATGTTGTCCAGGAGCTGGCTGCTTTGGCCAAGGTAGTGTGTTTTTGCATGCATGCATTGATATCTATCTATCTCTCTCTCTCTCTCTCTCTCTCTCTCTCTCTCTCTCTCTCTCTCTCTCTCTCTCTCTCTCTCTCTCTCTCTCTCTTCACACGGTCTTAATTATCTCTCTCTCTCTCTTCACACGGTCTTAATTATCTCTCTCTCTTCACACGGTCTTAATTATCTCTCTCTCTCTCTTCACACGGTCTTAATTATCTCTCTCTCTCTTTCTTTCTTTCTTTCTTTCTTTCTTTCTTTCTTTCTTTCTTTTCACACGGTCTTAATATCTCTCTCTCTCTCTCTCTCTCTCTCTCTCTCTCTCTCTCTCTCTCTCTCTCTCTCTCTCTCTCTCTCTCTCTCTCTCTTTTTTTTTTTTTTTTCAGTAGCTTCTACTAAAATTGTAGTACAGTATTATGCTAACAGAGAGGTGAAAATTTCCATTGTTAGTTTTTTTTTTTTTGCCACTTGAATGCTTTTGGTGTGTTAGATTTTACTTCGTCTTGATTTTTGGCAGCAATTATGGAGTATTGTTAAGAATTTCTACAACATCCTGTCTCTTTGTGAATTCAGCCATTTGATTAGTTTCAATATCTCTTTATTCTCTTCTATACTATTATATCTTATTGAACTTTTGCAATGAGTGTTCATAGATTTTAGAGAAAGTGGACTTTGTACCAAGCAGCGATTTTTTTTTTTTTTCAGTATTTTTACTGCTTCTTATTTACCTTGAGCTGTTGCTTAAAAAATCATTGAGTAACCATAGATGATTTTTATTGGAATGAAATAAAAATTTTTTGATATCTATAAATAATGTATATGGATGGTTGACCCGTTTATTTTATGTGGGAAACTCTGTTTTCTGAAAGCAATGAAGCCTATAATCTGCACTGATTTCATGGACCTAATCTAGGAATATTTTCCTGTACCATTAGGCAAAGTGTGGAAAACAATGTTTTGCGATTACCAAAAGTTTAAGTGCTATGTTTAATCCCTCTTATAATTGCTCTTAAGAGCTCCGTGTGATTTACTTAAAAGGCCAAAATGCATACAATATATTGACGAGCACATAAGCTAGGGTATGTGTTTCTGAGAATGGTGACTTAATTTTTCGCACATTATACTTTATACAAAGAAATTAGAATGATTTGTTTTGGAACTTTATTAAAAGCAAAATAAAATAGCATAGTTAACCTATATCGAGCTAAAAACCAAGAACCGCGTTGTTCCACGAGTCCGCACTTTTATCTGTATCATTGTACGTACTACCACTAGCTCGCACTCAGAAGTGCAGATATACAAATTCCTGACAAATAACACTATTTCAATTGTTTAACATTTGGTGGAAACATCTTCAAAGTTTTTCTTGGAGAATTTGATCTTATTTACATATACCAAGGCACTTCCCCCAATTTTGGGTGGTAGCTGACATCAAAGAAATGAAAAAATGGGACCTTTCCTCTCTACGTTCCTCCCAGATTTGAATTACAGTTTGGTGAAGATGTAGTTATATGCGTGATATACAGCACAATAATTAAGGGCCAAGATATAATTATACCAAGACATGCCAAGTACAGTTAGTTTAATTTTGATCAGTATGAAGTCATAATTACTGTAGGTTTTGAAGTTTTATACTTGTGAATTTCATATGTAAATGGAGGTGAATCTTTACACATTTTCCAGTTAGCATTATCATTATCATTTGTTTTTGTTTTTGTTTCATTGTTGATGTCGGCTACCCCCCAAAATTGGGGGAAGTGCCTTGGTATATGTATGTATGTAGGTATTATCATTAGCTCTGCTACTACCCTAGTTTGGAAAGTAAGATGTGTAATTATGTCCAAGGGCTCCAAAAGGGAAAAATGTCCCCAGTGAAGAGAGAAAATAAACGATTTTAGAAAAAATTAATAATTGAAATAAGATATTCTAAAAGTTGTAACAAAATCAAAGCATATTTTTATATAAACTTGAAAAAGACTTATGTCAGCCTTTTCAACTAAGTTTGAGCTTTTGAAGTTCTCCCGATTCAGAAAAATTCAGTAAGGAAAACTCGTCAATGCGTTTTATGCAATACTTACGGTAGTAGTAAATATCATGCCGTAATTTTTCTTAGCCATTCCCCCATATGGCAGATCTGGAGAAGATAGTTGGTTGTGCTTTGTATAAAACCATGTTAACACTAGCCATCCCCTGTGGAGTAGTTCACACTTTCTGTAAAATCTGCAAGGACAAATGTTTCATTCCTTTTTTAGATTCCATGATTGCTGCAACTGTCATTCCGAAGTGCTGTTACAAACCAGCTTAGGAAACCCATCACTCTGGATAAACCTTGAGTGAATACATTATATACTGTATTGTAAAGGGAACCCATAAAAATTTTACATTTTATGCCATTGTGCCAAATTAACTGTTAATTTATGTCCTGGTAAAGGGTGTAGATGGATTGTAGTTTATAAGAATAAACTCTAGCATACAGTATGTAATAGTTCTATGGTTTAACATGTATTTTTAATTCTACTGTAGTAGGTCCTCTTTTTAATTGCATGCATTTTCATGGGCTAAACTCTGCTTCTGTAATTGGCACTAGCACTATTGTTGAATATTTGAGCATTATTGATTCTGCACGTTACATTTTTTATCTATTAAAAAAATGTACTGAATTTTTCATATGCTGTGTAGTTGATATATTAAGAGTATTATATACTGTATATATTGTATATATTTACTTGAGTAAGGTCAGAGGAAACACAAGGCATGTTAAGTGGCCCTAGTATATTTCATGCAGTGTTTTTACACATACTCTACTGTGTAGGTGTATTTGGGGATTTGGTATGTTTGAAATGATCAGTTTTCAGGGGTTTGATAATGATGAATACAAAGTTGGATCTTTTGCATAATACAGTTTATTATTTTAAGAAGTAACATTAAAAACACATTAAAAGATAGTTTTGAATCATTCAAGCAGTCCAATGAATAGGGAGCTTTTCTGTATCCCTCTTCTCTGTTATCTTTTCAGGTTCAGTTTCTGGGGGAAGATTAAAAGTTAAAAGAGGAAACTAGAAGCAGGGAAGAGTTGTCACACACTGAACTGACCCAATCAGTAGGACCCCTTCATCTGTCGCCAGCTTCCATCCAAATGAAAATGGTTATCAAGTGGATTGAATGTTTGAAATTCAGAGAAAATGTAACAAATAGAAATAAAAGCGCAACTAAAACAAGTTATCGGTCCGTAATTGTTGTGAATTGCCACGGTCGTTACTAAATGTTCAGCAATCGTCGTGTGTTGGAAAAGGCCCTCTCTCTCTCTCTCTGTTGGTCACATCAGTTAGCAGTTTCTCGTTGCGAGAGAGTCTGCCGTCATATCAAAAGATAACTGCTGCCATTGTTGGTGCTGCTGCTGCTGTTGTTGCAGCATCCAGTATATTTTGTAGCATTATTTTATTGCCAGAAGATTACACGGTACCTTGTGCTTTGCATGCCTTGTGTTTCCTTCATGACCTTTGACCTCAATATCTTGTTATTATTGAGCCTCTTTTTGCTCAAGAGGAAATAACTTAAGGAGGTTTTTAATCAGGTTATAATGATTGATGTTAGTTAAGAATACTGTAGTTTTGTTTTTATTTTTATTGTACATTTTTTCTTTTTTGTTTTTTTTTTATAGGATGAGTCCACTAGTTACTATCAAAAGACCACCTTGGCACAGTCGATCATCGACCAATGCAAGGATATTCCTCTTGTTGGTAAGTTTTATTGTATAGAATTTAGTTCTTGCATGCATTAAGAACATTGGTGCAGATCTACTTTGCTTATCATGTGAAATCCAAGCACGTCATTGCAAAATCACTATTTCCTCCACATTATGCAAGTTGACATGCCGGACTTACTCATGGAACCTATTCTCGGGTATAATTCTCTTTGCTGGTGATTGGGTTGCTGATTAAGACCCCCCTCCATAGTTACCGTACTGTCTCATCAACTAACGATATTGAAGGTTAGATACCAACCACCATGGTAGTGATGTTCCCAATACTAGAGAACCAGGATACAAACCAAGTGACTTCCAATGTTGACCAAAGCAGTTTTTATCAATGCAAGCAAATCTTGCCGGAAAATGATGCCCTTCAAAATCCTGTCCAAAATCGTGAAACTGCAATTAAATGTACCACAGCACTACCCATACACCATTCGTCAACATAAATGTCAATTCCTTCCCCATTCTTCTTTGTATATCCCATGAGTTGCAATGGTTGGGGCATTAACTGTTAACACTTCCCAAATTGCATTGTTGTGTTCTAGGACCCCCCCAAAATAGAAATAAAATATCTACAATCTCGTCCAATAATGGTCGAATATTGACAGAAGCCATTTACAAACTAACATTACCAAAGTTAATGTCACGTTATTTATGACGTACCTATACATGACATTCAGATCGGTATTTGGCCACTGGTTCACAAAGCTAGTGAACAAAGGAGGGTTTAGTAATATATCACTAAGTTAACTTGGTGTTTTTTATTCATTAATAAATGTTTAGCTCTCAACTCTTAGTTTTCATCTTTGATTCATTGAAAAGGCTCGCGTGACCTTCATTCGTTCATCTACTGGAAACGAGGAAAGAAAATTACATTACAGAGAATTCTTTCTCTAATATCCTGTCAAACTTATAAAGATCTTTGATGATTAAAATTATTATTATTGCATGAGCTATCAACCAAGATTAGATATTTGTTGTTGCTAATATATTCATCATAAACTTCTGAATAGTTGCACCCTCTAGAGTTCTACCAGTCATGGTTATTCAAAAGGGAAGAAGGTTCCATTGTATAAGTTTTGCATGTTTTAAGTGGTTCCATATAAAGGAATACTGATTGGGAAATCATTCAATTTTGCACAATAGCCATAGCAAGTCAACATTTTTAGAATGGACACAATCAATTGCATATTTTTTGGCCATCATTACAGATCTGGACAAGATAGTTGGATGTGCTTTGTATAAAACCATCTGACACTAGCCATCCCCTCTGTAGTAGGTCACACTTTCTCTAAAATCTGTTCACTGAATCACCTTTTTCATTGCATATCCAGTGAGGAACCAAGTCTTGTATGGCACAGTAAATTGCACTTATGTCTGTCTGCTTTAGACCTTTGGCCTTAGCTTCATTAGTTATTAATTTGATGTGTGTTCCCTTGATCTTTTATCGCATAGCTGCACCAAGTTCATTAATTTGATTTTGCCTCATTATTTTAGGTTAAGGGAAATGTCTTTTTAAGGAGGCCTGTGATGGTCTAGAAATGTGACTTGGTGATAGTCTTTATAATGTTAATTGTAATTGGTATAGGTAACTGTCATATGCAGACTGACGGAAATATTTGTTTATACATGGAAATTTCATAATGTTCATATTTTGTTGACCTTTAGATTTATTAATTTTTAAACTTAAGATCCTTGTTAATTCTCTTCAATTTAGAAATACAGTTTACAGTATACAAAACATTACAAGTTAATCCATTTAGAGGTTTGTTAGGTTATTGAATATTGTTTCATCACAACCCTATTAAGCATAAATAGTTTAATGTGGACACCTTGAGGCTAGTCCCGCAAGACACACTCTAATCAAGATCCAGAAGAGTCACGTGGCATGTTCTTTCATGCTTACTGGTAATGATCGCTTTATTTTATTTTATTTTTTTTTTTTTGTGGGACTTGGTACAGTTTATTATTATTATAAGCTAAGCTACAACTGTAGTAGGGAAAATCAGGATGCTATAAGCCCAAGGGCTCCAACAGGAAAAATAGCCCAGTGAGGAAAGGAAACGGATGGAATAGTGTTCCCGAGTGTACCCTCAAGCAATAGAATTCTAACCCAAGACAGTAGAGGACTATGGTAACGAGGCCATGGCACTACCCAAGACTACAGAACTAAGGGTTGATTTCGGATTGACCTCCTAGAAGAGCTGCTTACTTATCACATTTGGCAATAGCAATTCTTTGGATTTTTTATTTACAAGTTGTTTAGTTGTCATCCTCGGGGTGTGTCCTATGTATCTTTAAGTACAGTTTACTATTGTGCTGTCTTTCCCACCTGTTCACTTCAGTTTATTATTTTACTGTAGTAATTTGGTCTTCACCTGGTGGCCCAATATTGCTCTGTCTTTGTTAGCAAGAAGACGGAGAATTGGTAATGTTACTAAATGTGTTTGTGGCAGCTGTAGCCCTGCTGATTACTGGTATATTTTTATAGCTCCCATATCTAAAGTTATTGAACATCTTTTAACAAACCTTTTAGATACACATGCTGAAGGTAAACATCTATTCCCTAGTTTGCAGTTTGGCTTCTCCAAATGCCTTTAAAGGGTGCTCATAAGTGGCAGAGGAAAGTGACAGGACAGCACCTTAGAGACTGACCATATATCCATATAATTAGTGCCCAAGCCCCTTCTTCATGAAGCTAGGACTAGGGAGGGCCAGGCAGTGTCTGCTGGTGACTCAGATGGTTGCAGACACTACTAGAGCCTATTGAGCTTCAGGTGGTCTCAAACTCATATCAAACATATTGCTAGGCAGGGACTTTTTTAATGATTGTGGTCGGGAAGTTTGTATTATTGGCCAAGATTTTAAGACTGCTTTAGACAGTGTTAATCATGAGGCCTTTATTTTAAAACTTGGACATATGGGAGTATGGTGGTCTTTTCTTGGCATCATTATTGAATTTTTAAGCAGTAGTTTACAGAGTAGTTGTTGAAGAGCACGGTAATGACTATTGGAATGTAATATCTTTTCCTCTGGGTAATGTTCTTGGCCCATTACTTTTCGACTATATACCCATGTGTATCATATGGAGAAAAAAAAAATGTTGCATAAGCAGATGATGCCACGCTTCATCAATTCCATCTGCAAAATGCTTTTGTGTTAAGGCAGAAGTATAGCCTAACCTGCTCAGTTTCAAATCCTTTCTTGAAGCCTCGCATTCTATGTTCTCCAGAAAGTTGTTTCATCAATTCAGTCAAAATTGTGGTCTGATCTGCTCTTTCTTTATTGAGCTTTGATAGTCTTAAAACTGTTCATCTTTCATTATCTAGACAGTCAAAAGCAACTACCCATCCTAAGCAGATGAGTCCGGCCAGAGTTCCCACGGTTCAACCCTAGGTACTTTGAACTTGAAAACCTAATGATCTCAGGCACTCAATGCCCTGGTTATCTTCTCCAATGGTATAGAAGGTATTTAATGAGATCGGGAAATTCTATGGGAATGTTGCAGGCTTGCTATATCCAAGGGGGCTCCATACTTATTCTCCTCTCCCTGATCAATACCTGTGAACTATACAAGATTCAGGGGTTTCTTTCTAAGGAGAGACTACAGATATATGTGTATATATATATATATATATATATATATATATATATATATATATATATATATATATATATATATATGTGTATATATATATATATATATATATATGTATATATATATATATATATATATATATATATATATATATATATATATATATATATATATATATATATATATATATATACTGTATATTCTGTAGCTCTGGGAATGTAGTTCTAGGGAAAGGGCTTCCTACCTTCCTCATTAATACATAGTCTTTCTGTGGAGGGGTTTGGTAGGGCAGTTTAAAGGTTATGAGAATTATTACCCTGGATAGTAACATCCTCTTGTGAGCCTTCACTTAAGGAATCTGAATAAATAGCACACATTGAAGCTGTGGCATATTTCCGTTCTTTGGTGAGGGCACCACCACCTGTTAAGGAGCAACCTCATTTTGTCCAATTACCTATTGGTGGTTCTCATTTTGTCCAATTACGTATTGGTGGTTCTCATTTTGTCTAATTACCTATTGGTGGTTCTCATTTTGTCCAATTACTCATTGGTGGTTCTCATTTTGTCCAATTACTCATTGGTGGTTCTCATTTTGTCCAATTACTCATAGGTGGTTCTCATTTTGTCCAATTACTCATAGGTGGTTCTCATTTTGTCCAATTACTCATTGGTGGTTCTCATTTTGTCCAATTACTCATTGGTGGTTCTCATTTTGTCCAATTACTCATTGGTGGTTCTCATTTTGTCCAATTACGTATTGGTGGTTCTCATTTTGTCCAATTACCTATTGGTGGTTCTCATTTTGTCCAATTACTCATTGGTGGTTCTCATTTTGTCCAATTACTCATTGGTGATTCTCATTTTGTCCAATTACTCATTGGTGGTTCTCATTTTGTCAAATTACGTATTGGTGGTTCTCATTTTGTCAAATTACGTATTGGTGGTTCTCATTTTGTCCAATTACCTATTGGTGGTTCTCATTTTGTCCAATTACCTATTGGTGGTTCTCATTTTGTCCAATTACCTATTGGTGGTTCTCATTTTGTCCAATTACCTATTGGTGGTTCTCATTTTGTCCAATTACCTATTGGTGGTTCTCATTTTGTCCAATTACCTATTGGTGGTTCTCATTTTGTCCAATTACCTATTGGTGGTTCTCATTTTGTCCAATTACTCATTGGTGGTTCTCATTTTGTCCAATTACTCATTGGTGGTTCTCATTTTGTCCAATTACTCATTGGTGGTTCTCATTTTGTCCAATTACTCATTGGTGGTTCTCATTTTGTCCAGTTACTTAGTGGTGGTTCTATTGGGTTTAGGCAACTCCGGCTGTTAAGGCAGTAGTCAACTGATTGGTAGGCTTTACATTTGGCTCTTCATTCTTTTGAAGCTGAGAGTAGGTTGGCAGGGAGTCTTCAGCTTGTTGAACATGATCCCTTGTCTGACCATGTTTTCTGGTACAAAATGGAAGAGTCAGGTCAATCAATGATAACAATTATCATTTCCTACATGTGCTGATTTACCCTACTGAATGAATCCTCCTGTAGAGGGGTAGTGCCACTATTGTACCTCTTGTAGTGTACTGTAGGCGTTACTTAGGGATCCTTGCAGTGTTCTTTTGATCCCTAACTGCATTGGCATTAAACCTTCTAGTTTACCTTCAATTGTGTTTGTTTCCACTTTGCTGTTCAATCTCTAGATTTTTGCTTTGGTGTAATGATGCAGGGTATCCCCCAGATGCACCTCAGCATTGATTAGCCGCCTTGGCCCCAGCTCTTGATTTATTTGTCCTAAATTATGTAAATACAATACAATCCAATTTAAGGAAGTATTCTCAGTTCTATGAATGGAAGAGTTCCCAGTTTTAGCTACCATGATTCCCTCGAGGCCTTTGTTCAGACCATAGCCCAGTAGTAGCTCAGCCTTCGCAAACCTTGATGGGTTTTATGGCTATATCTTGATGTGTAGTTGGTCATGGCACCTTAAAGGAAGGACATACAGAAGTCTGTTAGCTCTTCCACTTTCTTGGATCCTCAGATTAATTGAAAGAAGCCAGACTTGATGGCTCTCAGAATAGCAGCTTTTCTTGTTATGGTAATGATAAAGGGTGGTTAAAAGTTTGAACTTTGATATTGGATAGTTTCGCAGAAGCCCATAGGCCATGGTCAAGTCCTGGCAGGTCACCTGTTTGATCTAGTGCATTCAACTACAGTTTCCTCAATGGTGACTGCAGGCAGTGCAAGAGATTTCCCAGGTTATACTTCAGAAGATGTTAAAGAGCTATTGGTGGTTATAAATCACAAACAGGCTGCTGAAGATCCTTCCTTTTAATTTTTTTTGCCCTGGGACATTTTAATGTTCATGAACGCTACAGTTAGGTGTTGCGCCTCCCTTATACATCCAGGCAACAAGATATCTGTCCCCAGAAGATGAATACCGATTTATAAGCTTCTTGTAACTAGATTCAGTTTTCTAAAGCTTCTTGAACACTCAACATCATCCATTTAAGAGGGGAAAACTGTCATTCTTAGGTCCTTTTGTCATGTGCTTGTTCAAGCAAGCTTACAAAACTACCTGATACTGTAGTTCGAAGCTTCTTCCCAGGGGTTTGCAAGAAAAAAAGGTGACTTCTTGGTCAACAGTAGAAGCATTCACCGATCATGATTGTCTACCCACACCCATAGGGGAGTAGTGTCATCAGGGCACTTTACTTGGTCCCTAGCTGTACCAGTTTTGTATCTTTTTACTTCATTTCTACTTCCTTTCTCCCATCTTGATATCCAGCCTTAGATCCTGCTACTGTAGGGGAAACAGCTGAAACGGCCAAAGGATTCACAATGGTGGCTGGTGTTTCAGACTTCCACTTACATAGTCTGTCCAGTGTAGACTACCAAAAGTTTATTTTTTATTTTTTGGCCTCTGTGTTAGCCATCACAAATCAGTACCACTGTTCCAGTGATAGCTTTTCTGCTTTTGGTTTCATAAGTAATCTCGGCCATTAAGAGCTGTAGACACCTCCTTTACAGGACTTGGATTTACTCAGAAAATTTGAAAATTAGTAATTTAGAAGTCTTTAGGTTACCTCATGCCATTTGGACCTAAAGAGCAAGTTTCTCTAGACACCAACTTCCTTGCTCTGGCCAAAACCCATCATCTTGTTGGTTTGGACATGCTTATTGCAGTGTGACATCCCACCTCCATATTTGCCTCTTGAATTGGAATAGACATTTCGTTGTCCATTGGAAACTTTGAGGTTCCACATGCAAGGACAAAGAACTTTAGCCATAAAGATTTTGAATTACTGCAGTAGAAATATGAAAGAGAATGTGAAAATGGCAAGTAATTTTTAGTGGTAATCCATATCTCAGGATAAAAGATACCAAGACTTTAGGTCAGGCATCTGTATTTCACATAGTTTCATCTTTTCTAGTCTTCAGGTTCAACCTGTAAATCATCGGCTATTTTTCAAATTGGCAATATGTGGTGCCTGTGCAATTTCATCTCCCATTGGAGGCGTACCATCTGTGCATTTTGCGGGGTGCACTGTAACATTACTTGATGGGTTTAGCAGCATTCTTTTAGCCTCTAGCTGCATTCCTTTTACTTGACCTTCATTTTTGCTTCTTATCTTCCTCCTTGCTGTATAACCACATCTAAATTTTATCTCAAACTCTGGTTTTATTCTAGATGCACTTGGGCACTAAATCACCTCGCTGACCCCAGCACCAGGCTATATAGCCTAAATTCATAACCCTATAAAGCCAATCCAGTAATTTCATCAAGTTCTGATTAGGGGAGTTATTCACAGAAATCTAGGTCTGAAGAGTTTTTGTTGGATGCAAATATTAAATGTGCTCATCCACCTTATACTCCCAATTATCAGACTTGCTCATCCACCTTATACTCCAATTATCAGACTTGCTCATTCACCTTATACTCCAATTATCAAACTTGGTCATCCACCGTATACTCCAATTATCAAACTTGCTCATTCACCATATACCCCAATTATCAGACTTGCTCATCCACCTTATACTCAATTATCATACTTGCTTATGCACCTTATACTCCAATTATCAAACTTGGTCATCCACCGTATACTCCAATTATCAAACTTGCTCATTCACCATATACCCCAATTATCAGACTTGCTCATCCACCTTATACTCAATTATCATACTTGCTTATGCACCTTATACTCCAATTATCAAACTTGGTCATCCACCGTATACTCCAATTATCAAACTTGGTCATCCACCGTATACTCCAATTATCAAACTTGGTCATCCACCCTGTACCCCAATTATCAAACTTGGTCATCCACCCTATACCCCAATTATCAAACTTGGTCATCCACCCTATACCCCAATTATCAAACTTGCTCATCCACCCTATACCCCAATTATCAAACTTGCTCATCCACCCTATACCCCAATTATCAAAGTTGCTCATCCACCCTATACTCCAATTATCAAACTTGCTCATCCACCCTATACCCCAATTATCAAAGTTGCTCATCCACCCTATACTCCAATTATCAAACTTGCTCATCCTCCCTATACCCCAATTATCAAACTTGCTCATTCACCCTATACTCCAATTATCAAACTTGCTCATCCACCTTATACTCCAATTATCAAACTTGCTCATCCACCTTATACCCCAATTATCAAACTTGCTCATCCACCTTATACTCCAATTATCAAACTTGCTCATCCACCTTATACTCCAATTATCAAACTTGCTCATCCACCTTATACTCCAATTATCAAACTTGCTCATCCACCTTATACTCCAATTATCAAACTTGCTCATCCACCTTATACTCCAATTATCAAACTTGCTCATCCACCTTATACTCCAATTATCAAACTTGCTCATTCACCTTATACTCCAATTATCAAACTTGCTCATTCACCTTATATTCCAAGTACCAACCTTGCTCATCCCCCTTACACTGACTTGATATTCTCTTCATGCACTTGGCACACATTTGGAGATAGTTATTTAAGGTATTGGTCTTTTGAGTCATACCACTGGCTAGTGTTTACTAATAGCCAAGAAATCACTTCCCCTAAGACATTTTCATCTTAATTATGGCAACTTCAGGGTCAATCTTATGTTGAGTGGGTGTCTTGGCTTGATTTTGCAGCTTATGATTTATTTTCACTGAAATTTTCTTTCCACCATTGATTTTTATTACAGTATTTATAATTTCTTCTACAAAACTCATCATGTAGGGAGGAAGTGTCCTCATCCAACTCTTCAAGTCTACTTTTTCATTTAATAAATGAAGCTGAAGTGTGGAAAGTACCAGTTGGCAGGATGGAGCATGTGTTGCAAGGGTTTTCAGGATCTTTATTCTTGTGATTGAGAGTGGGGTTTCTATCCATGAAAATTAGAATGTGTTCTTTGTACGAGTTCAATCTGCATGTAATTACTTACTGCAAATTACTAATGGGTACATGGAAATTTAGTTGTCTCGGCTGTGTCCTTACCAATTACATTGTCACTGCTTATGCTTACTGAAGTTAGAATGAAAATCGTAGCAAGTTCATATTTATATTAACTGTACTCTAAATGAAGAGAGCTAAACCACGAAAGAATTCGACTCCCACCAGTAAGAACTTATTCGCTTGCATGAAAAAATATTAATTTATCACTGATTTTCTACTCATAAAACCAGAGTTGAAACTTAGTTTTCAATTTTTTTTAATGCCTAAAATGACAATACAGGCATGTAGTGTTAATGTCAATTTAGACATACTCTGTAAAGTAAATGAACTGTTTACATTTTTTTAATGCCTAAAATGACATAACCCAGGCATGCAATGTTAATGTCAATTTAGACATAGGCCTACTTGGTAAACTAAATGAACTGGTTATAGAGAGATGGTTTATTTACTTTCAGGTTTACAATATGTTCTGGAGGTGAGGCCACAGCCCGAAGCTTCGTTGGACGAGGTGTATTATATCTGTTCATTATGTTCCAAGAAAATGAATGCTCACACACTGATTGCTCACATAAAGAGTGTACCACACAGACTGAAGTTTTCGGTAAGTGAAGAATTTTCTTTACCAGGCTTATTTTTTATGGGAATTTTGTTTTATGCTGGTGAAATGATTATTTAAATATCCTAATAGCTTATGTAGTAGGATAAATTATTTTAACATTGAGATATTTAATCACAGGAAATTCATTGCCAAGTATGGTACATTTACCCTTCTTTATCAGGTGTATTTTTAAGGTGAATTCTATTTCATGCTGGTTCAATAATTGAAATATCTTGATAGTTTGTAATAGGAGAAATTATTTTAACATTAAGATTTTTTTTTTTTTACAGGAAATTCATTGCCGGGACATATTTGCCAAATTTGGTACATTTACCATCAAACAATGGACTGCTTCCTTAGTAAAGGAGTTTACAGACTCCCTTCTGGATGTAAGTTAGATCTTTTTCTTGTATTAGCCCATTTTCATCTTTGCAACATTTGATGTTTTTATAATCGGGATTCCTTAAGTGTTGGTGACTTTTAATGTATAGAATACAGTACAGTAGTTTCAAATGACTTGAATATTCTATCCAATCCAATTCTAAAATATATAAATGATGAAATGTCAGACTATAGAAGTGGTACTCAACCAAGTCCTTGAAGGTACTGATGTTATTTTGTTTTGCTTTGAATGTGAAATTAGGTCGAATCGAAATTAGGCCGTCACAAACTAGCTGTGGCTGCAGAGTGGGATATGTCGCATGCTCTTGCTTCATTGAAGAACAAAATAGAAGATATGACAGAGTTGAGGTATGTGAATTGTTTAATGTTTTTAATGCACCACACATCAGAGAATGGTCTTGAAATGTTTTAGGATAGCTCAAAGATTTGTAGTATTGCATTGTTGTATCAGTACAGTATAAAGGTGGAATCACACTAGTCATTTCTTGTCTGAGGTTTTTGCCAACCTTCATCCAATGATAGCGAGTGAAAGTGTTGTAGCGTCACACTACGATATCGCAGTTCGAAGAGCAAATGGGAAGAATGTTAAACAAAACCGATCAGCTGATATCATCATGGCGGCAAGAAATTTTCTAACTGTTGCAGTAATATGTATTATCTGTATATTATGTGAATTGAAGAATTCTACATTTGCCACAGGATGAACAAAGCAGATTTTTATTATCTCTTGAGCCTTGTTGGACCCAAGATTGCCAAGCAAGAGCATGTCCTGTTTGCATCCGACATCTTGTGTGTGTACATCTGACGTCATGCTCGCGGTTTATATGCGCCACTTTCCATTCAGTCGGGAAGTCAATATCATTAGCAAGAACACCTCATGCTTTCCGGTTTAGGCAGCTGCTGGCAAAAAAAAAATCTAGTGTGATTCCAACTTTAAGTGATATGTACAAATCTTGCCTTTCGCCGGAAGGCGCTTAAAATAGCTGGTATACTGGTCCTCAACTTAAAAACATTTTGAGGATCTAACACAAATCAAACTAAAATCATAGATCTAAGATATTGTATCAAAAGTCCACTATGAAATACCGTAATAAAACTGTTTAGTTTAATGCAGTAAGGAAGACAACATTTGCAATATGAAACTGGACTATTTGTTGAAAATCTTAGGCACGCCAGTTAGGTGAAGTCTACTTTAGGCTGACATTTAACAAAGTGCAACTAAGCAACGTTTAACTTGCAAACAGCTTTTTGGAATCTCTTAAATTTCTAAGTTGAGGACTTTCTGTATTTAATAAATTGCATCATTAGAATATACCAGAAGCCTTAGTTATGAATTTTCAGTTTGGAAGTCTTATCTGTAAAACGAAAATGGAAGCATATGGCTATAATGGAATAACAGCAGATATTATAAATGAATGTATAGCATCTCATTTTACTGAGAATTTTTTGCAGATTATTGAAAAGGGAACAAATCCTGATGATTAAGAATTGAAAGTTAATAGCAAAGGTACCCAAATAGAAACGGATTTTTAAATCATACAAATTAAGAAGCAGGGTTTAGAAAAGGAAGGAATTGGTGTAGATCAAATACTTGTGGCATTAAGCGACTTTGGATTGAATTTAGAATGTACTTTAGATAGCTCTAGTTGATTTGAGGAGCTAATTGACTGTATCCACTAACCAATACATTATTATGGAATGTCATGTCACTATGGTGTTCATATTGATTATTTAAAACTGGTTAAAAGTGTTCATGAATGATGGGGATACATTGTTAATGAACCTTTTCAAAAGTATTCAAAATAATGTGGGGGTTTGGTACAAAGTAATCTTTTTTCTCAATTAATTTAAGATATAAGAAAAAGTTTTAATAAAATTTCTTACTATTATAATCCTGATGTTCATATTGCTTCTCCAGAAGTCTGGTTTATTCAACACTTAACCTTAAAATTAAAAATAAGTCCTTTTTCTTTCACTTTAATAAATACATGCACTAACAAAGGAATGGCACCTTCTCGCAGTAAGTAGTAAGCGACCAGGGGTTGCAGCATCAAATCCCCTCTTGTGTTAGGTTTCGTAGTCTACATTATCCTTCCTCTTGATACTGAATCAGGGCAGAGAGTGGCCATGTGTATGAACAACAGGCGAGTATAGGAGTGAGAAATTTTATTAAAGATTCATTTTTATTTCTGATTATTTCCGTGATTACGTATTGCTTACTCCTACACTGTTTGAGATGGGGCCCAATTGAAGGAAATAGGAGTAAATTTCAGTAAAAATAATGCAATGAGGTTAAGGATTGCTAACCTATTCTAACATGCTTGTCTAGTTTGCTTTGGCAAACTGTTTAACCCTTTCACTGCGGAGAACGACTTTAGTTTACTCAGATTCATAACCTTTCACTGCGGAGAACGACTTTAGTTTACTCAGATTCATAACCTTTCACTGCGGAGAACGACTTTAGTTTACTCAGATTCATAACCTTTCACTGCGGAGAACGACTTTAGTTTACTCAGATTCATAACCTTTCACTGCGGAGAACGACTTTAGTTTACTCAGATTCATAACCTTTCACTGCGGAGAACGACTTTAGTTTACTCAGATTCATAACCTTTCACTGCGGAGAACGACTTTAGTTTACTCAGATTCATAACCTTTCACTGCGGAGAACGACTTTAGTTTACTCAGATTCATAACCTTTCACTGCGGAGAACGACTTTAGTTTACTCAGATTCATAACCTTTCACTGCGGAGAACGACTTTAGTTTACTCAGATTCATAACCTTTCACTGTGAAAAACAACTTTTCTCCACACCACGTAAGAAATTTTAAGCTTGGCGCCTTTTGTTAACAATTTATATGGCTTCTACATGCTGCCATCTGTTGCCGATTTTATGAACTACCCACTCTGAAGCCTTCGTCATTCTTCTCCCATTTTGGTATTATTTTTTTATTTTTACTTTGTGTCAATTTGAAATTATGATAAATGTGCATGTTTTTTTTTTTAATATAAATCAATATTCATAGAATTATCGTAATATCATGCTTTCCAAAGTTCGTTTACCGTAAGTAAAAGTTTGTTTACATTAGAGCTCAACAGTTGCCATGACAACTACACAAATAAAAGCTTATTTCATAGTATTGGATGTTCAAAATGTGACAGATAATGGTGTTTTCAGACATTAATATAGAAATTTACTCAATTAAATGAATAATAGTCAAATAACAAACACATGCACGAGAAACGAAGTTTCGTGTCCTAAATCCGAAGCCTTGTTTACATTCGTCAGCTGATGTTCAGTCTGTTAGTTGCCTATCAGTCTCTTCATTTTTCAACAGCATAATTTAGTGATACGAGTTGTTAATAAAGATATAATTTGTTAATAAATGCTTGTTTCACAGCATCATAAATTTCATATATAGTTGTAAATTATGGTATTATTATTATACTATTAGCAAAACGTTCGATATTGCTCTGCTTTTATCAGTCAGCTGACTTTATCCTTTTAATTTTCCCCTTTAATTGTGGGTTGAAGCATTTTTTTTAATTTTTTCTTTTATATGTGTGATATGGCCTTTACTTCTCACCAAGTATCTTTAAAAGAAACAGTAGATACATATAAAGTGAAACTTCATTAAAAAAAAGTGACAGAAATAGACAAGCCATGTGTTCATGTGGAATACAATAAGTATATGAGGGAAGTTGATAAGTTTGATCAGCTATGCTCAACATATGCCTACAAAAGAAAGTGTCAGAAATGGTACCAACCAATTTGGCATTTTATCATTGAAGCAGTATTAGTAGACTCTAACATATGCTAGAACATTCAGAATCCCACTGCTAAGTTGGATCAGAAAAAAATCAGGGAAAAATTATCAATACTCATGTTAGAAGGGTATAAGCGGAACAAAACCCAAGGAAAGGGTAGATTTTCAAATGCAATGGAATCTAGACTAACTGAAAGGCATTTTCCAGCTCAATTTGTTGACAAAAACCACAAACCCCTATACCCTATGCTCTATCTTGCCAAAGGATCGCTTGATGAAAGGTAAAGGCGAATGTAAAAGAAAGCAAACAACCTATTTTTGTGATTAAATTGTTGAAAAGCGCACTCTTTGTATCATTCCATGTTTTAAGACATATAATACCCATAAAGTGCACAAAAAGTGTTACCAATGTGAAAAATTAAAAGTATGAGTCAATGATAAATTGGGTGAAGGAATATTAGTGAAATTGATAAAATCATCTTTGGAAAGGAATTTTATCGAAGAATTTAATGCATAAAGAGATAAACTTAGGAGAAAATATTGTTAAATCCTAAAAACAGAAAGGTTATAGAACACAAAAAACTTAGTTTCATTAAATTTTGAGCATTTTGAATTTTTTAGTGAATGTGCACAGCTGAGCAACATCTTATTTGAATATTCGCAGCAAAAGGGTTAAACTATTGCTTGTAATATGGGACTACAGATTGTTTACTAAAGTAATTAGAAATACGGTACAGTAGATTATCTGTAAACTGTCATTTTTGGTATAGTTGATATTTGGGATCAATTCTAAATTTAGTAATTTGTAGATAATGGAATAATAAATCAACTGAGCTCAGTTACTCAGAAGACATCCCTTGCTGTCACTATGTGGCCTAGAGCTCAATGTTCTTCATAAGCAAACCATGCTTCTCTTAACTCTTTCACCCCCGATGGACGTACTGGTACGTTTCACAAAACTCGTCCCTTTACCCCCATGGATGTACTAGTACGTCCTTGCAAGAAACTGCTATTTCCTTTTTTTTTTTTTTTTGCATATTTTTGATAACTTTATGAGAAACTTCAGGCATTTTCCAAAAGAATGAGACCAACCTGACCCCTCTATGACAAAAATTAATGCTGTTAGAGCAATTTAAAAAATTGTTTGGCAAAAACCGACTAAGTATCGCCATTGAGCTGTTACTAATACCTTTTCCGAAGAAAGATTTCTATGTATGTTCAGTGAAGTAGCTGCTCTCCTAGTATCGTGTACTTTCACTTTCAAGCATCTTTTAATTTTTTAATCTAATTCCTTGAGATTTTTTCGACCAAATTTTTAACTAGGTGTCAGTATTATTGGTTAATGGGGTATTAGGGACCCTCAGCCCATAGAAAAAATTGGCGACGCTACCACTATTTCATATCTTTTTTCCAAATGTAATGGCACGGCTCTTACTGGACGAAGAAGACTATTTTCTATTGAATTATATCCTGTTTTAGTGAAACGGTGGAAAAAATTGAGGTAAGCTCTTAGCCCTTTTTGGCTATGGAGGAAAGTAAAACGAAAGATCATGGTGTGTTCCTCAAACCCTACCCTGACTGACAATGATTGTAATTCTCTTATGGGTTTAGCCAATGAAAGGTGTTTAGGCCGTGATATCCGTAAAAGATAATTTTCAATCAGAACAAATATCTCCCCTTTTAATTACTGCAACACTACATCCGAATTCCAGAAAATTAACCTCGCCATTGAATGTTTTTCAATATTAAAAGATTTGAACACGTCTGCTTATGATACATGAAATTTATAGCTCTAATCCCCAATTCTTCATTACATAATTAAGCATGGATCTATATCCATTAATGGATGAAATGTTTTTTTTTTTTTTTTTGTAAAAAAAGCAAATGGGAAAAACTTGAAATTATTCAAGATAGTTCTAGTCATGATTCCTAATTTTGTACCAATTAAAATCTAGAGGGGATTGAACATCCTTTGTTTCTGAGAATAAGGGGGGATAGTCTCTTTGTGTCAAATGTAGCATGGATAGGTTTTGATGTATGACCTTTGAGATCGGTTGAGTAGATTGACTCTACTGTATAACAACCTTCTGGGTGGCCATAGATCTGTGGCCAGAAAAGAACTATAAGTGTCACCTTGTAGTTCACAGAGCTGCTAAACTTGTTTAATACCTGGCAAATTACGGTAATCGGAGGAAAGTGTAAAGGTCCAGACCTGACCGGTCTTGTAACAGAGCATCTACCTTCCAAGCTAAGGGATTCTGAATCTGGCACAGGTGAACAAATAATGTGGCAAGTATGTCTTCACTAGGGTGACCCCACCACATCCAAATCTCTACAGATCAACAGATGTGGAGACCATTTGTTTTGTAAAGTCTTTACTAGGGTGACCCCACCACATCCAAATCTCTCCAGATCAACAGATGTGGAGACCATTTGTTTTGTAAAGTCTTGATTCTTCCTGTTTACTGTTCAGCCATATTTGATTTCCCTTGAGTGACTCATGGAAGCAGAAAGATTCCTCTGAATCATCCACAGTAACAGTATGTCTGCTGTCTGTTTCCTGATGTAGGCTTAGGCTACAGCTGTTTTGTTGTCTGAAAATACTAACTCTCTTCCCTACTACTAGTGGTTTCTTATCTAGAAGAGTTGTAATATGCTAATAACTAGGTAATTGGCGTGTAATATGTAGCTTTTTCTCCTGCAGTGGCTTTTTCCCTGATAGATATAAATGGTCCAGAGTTGCTCCCACTCTTCCTGTGATGCATTATTAAGAGATAGGTCTGGAATTTTTAACTCCAAAGAGACTCCTTATGACAAATGACTGATACCACCCACCAATTCAGTTGACCAAGTGAATTTACCATCGGTGGATAGTTACAGCGCCTATAATGTGACTGGAGAGGTAATCGAAAAATCCCTCATTTAGGCAGCCTAGTGGGACAATTGGTTCCTTTAAAGCCTCATCCACATTTGCACCAACACGTTTCAATGTTTTGAAACGGTATCATAAGAAGGAAAACCTGAAAAGAAATTTTCTCTAATCATTCCTAAATACAGGATCTTCTGATTGAGATCTCGGGGGTGCTTATTGACATCGACTAAGACTTCCAACCAACCCAATAACCTGAGTAACTAAACTTATAAAATCGTATGGTCTCCAATGAATTGCATAAAATTAGCCAATAGTCCAGGTACAAGGAGCTACCTCTACAGTAGACCCAGTAATTGTAACCATTTCGAGATGGGAGGCCACCATTCTGGTGAACACCTGTAAGGGCTGTCCTGAGCCCAAATCACAGGCACTTGATCTGATAAACCTTTGATTTCAGAACCATTATTGTTGCTTCCATAGAACCCTTTAATCACTGTGGACTTGAGTGCTGTGATTTCTAGAACTGGTCTCCAACCTCTAGAGTTTTTTGGGACTATGAATATCTTGTTGTATAACCCCAGCGGAAGAGTTTATGATCTCTATTGTCGTATCCTAAAAGTTTCCCAATTTCCAGTTTTAGCAACTTAAAACATTTGCTGTTTTGGTAAGAAAACATGGATTCAGAACTGGTTTCTTTGTAAAGGCTGGTAGGGAGTTAGCAGTATTTGGGAGCTTTCTTTGACTACAGCCAATACCCACCGGTTCAGTTGTAGCCTTTACCAAACACGGAAGAGGGACAGTTTTCCCCTCACTGGACTTCGGTCAAAAATACCATCATACTGTTCTACAATAAGGTTTTGATTTCTGTTGGCAATCCTTCTGGACTCTACTGTTGTATTACCTCTTGAATGCAAGGGCCTCCTTGTTGGCCTGACTAACTTAATTGGAAGGTTGGGTATGTCTACAAACCAACCTCATGACCTCAGTGCAAGTTCTATTTTCTACTTGAGCAACTACTATATCATTGTTAACTCGGTGATCAATCTATTCTGAAGAAATATTTTAAATCTTTTATTCTGCCTTGTTTCCAGTATTGTTCTATCTGGTCTTCAGCTGGTGACCCTCATCTTGTTTGACAAAAACTATGTGGTTATTGAAGTTCTTCCTGATCAACAAATTAATCTCTGTCACTGTCGTTCAGTTAGTTATGCATGTTACATAAGATTTTTCATAATTCTGACCGTCAATCACACTTAGATATTCCCAGGCAATACCATACTTTACGTAGTACAGTACTAGGTATGCTGTTAATTCTAACAGGCTTGCCTTCTCTAGCGTAAGGCTTAATTCTACACAGTATTCTACAATTGTTATTCTAGTTTTAACCATATTGGGGAATGATTTTTCTCATCACATAGTCGTATTGGTGGAACTTCATAAGTTATATATGGCATAGCTATTTTAACGTTAACGATGATTAAATATTTTGTTTTTTATTCATTACCACTTTCCTTACTGTGGTATTTTTCCTTGTTGGAGCCCCTGTGATTTTAGTATCTTGCATTTCCAACTGGGGTTGTAGCTTAGCTAATAATAATACAGTAACTACTTTATCAAATACTGAACCTACCAGGTAGTACAACATATGATTTCTTGTCTTAATCAGAAAACACACAGGCTGATAATGATCTGACAGTTATATGTAAGTCTGATGATAAAAAATTACATCCAAATCCTGATGTCCAGAAAATTCCATAATACATACATACATATACCAAAGGCACTTCCCCCAATTTTGGGGGGTAGCCGACATCAACAAAGAAACAAAACAAAAAGGGGACCTCTACTCTCTACGTTCCTTCAGCCTAACCAGGGACTCAACCGAGTTCAGCTGGTACTGCTAGGGCGCCACAGCCCAACCTCCCACATTATCCACCACAGCTGAAGCTTCATATTGCTGAATCCCCTACTGCTACTACCTCCGCGGTCATCTAAGGCACCGGAGGAAGCAGCAGGGCCTACCGGAACTGCGTCACAATCGCTCGCCATTCATTCCTATTTCTAGCACGCGCTCTTGCCTCTCTCACATCTATCCTCCTATCACCCAGAGCTTTCTTCACACCATCCATCCACTCAAACCTTGGCCTTCCTCTTGTACTTCTCCCATCAACTCTTGCATTCATCACCTTCTTTAGCAGACAACCATTTTCCATTCTCTCAACATGGCCAAACCACCTCAACACATTCATATCCACTCTAGCCGCTAACTCATTTCCTACACCCGTTCTCTCCCTCACCACTTCGTTCCTAACCCTATCTACTTGAGATACACCAGCCATACTCCTTAGACACTTCATCTCAAACACATTCAATTTCTCTCTCTCCATCACTTTCATTCCCCACAACTCCGATCCATACATCACAGTTGGTACAATCACTTTCTCATATAGAACTCTCTTTACATTCATGCCCAACCCTCTATTTTTTACTACTCCCTTAACTGCCCCCAACACTTTGCAACCTTCATTCACTCTCTGACGTACATCTGCTTCCACTCCACCATTTGCTGCAACAAGACCCCAAGCACTTAAACTGATCCACCTCCTCAAGTAACTCTCCATTCAACATGACATTCAACCTTGCACCACCTTCCCTTCTCGTACATCTCATAACCTTACTCTTACCCACATTAACTCTCAACTTCCTTCTCTCACACACCCTTCCAAATTCTGTCACTAGTCGGTCAAGCTTCTCTTCTGTGTCTGCTACCAGTACAGTATCATCCGCAAACAACAACTGATTTACCTCCCATTCATGGTCATTCTCGTCTACCAGTTTTAATCCTCGTCCAAGCACTCGAGCATTCACCTCTCTCACCACTCCATCAACATAAAAGTTAAACAACCACGGCGACATCACACATCCCTGTCTCAGCCCCACTCTCACCGGAAACCAATCACTCGCTTCATTTCCTATTCTAACACATGCTTTACTACCTTTGTAGAAACTTTTCACTGCTTGCAACAACCTTCCACCAACTCCATATAACCTCATCACATTCCACATTGCTTCCCTATCAACTCTATCATATGCTTTCTCCAGATCCATAAACGCAACATACACCTCCTTACCTTTTGCTAAATATTTTTCGCATATCTGCCTAACTGTAAAAATCTGATTCATACAACCCCTACCTCTTCTAAAACCACCCTGTACTTCCAAGATTGCATTCTCTGTTTTATCCTTAATCCTATTAATCATTACTCTACCATACACTCTTCCAACTACACTCAACAAACTAATACCTCTTGAATTACAACACTTATGCACCTCTCCCTTACCCTTATATAGTGGTACAATACATGCACAAACCCAATCTACTGGTACCATTGACAACACAAAACACATATTAAACAATCTCACCAACCATTCAAGTACAGTCACACCCCCTTCCTTCAACATCTCAGCTTTCACACCATCCATACCAGATGCTTTTCCTACTCTCGTTTCATCTAGTGCTCTCCTCGCTTCCTCTATTGTAATCTCTCTCTCATTCTCATCTCCCATCACTGGCACCTCAACACCTGGAACAGCAATTATATCTGCCTCCCTATTATCCTCAACATTCAGCAAATTCCATAATAGAATATGCAAATAAAAGTGATTGCCTACTAATTTCTCTTTAGTCATCCAACTTGCATAAGCTTGATTTATAGATTTTCCTTTATGAGGCATAATGATTGGAACAAGACTACTGAATCGCCATCCAAGATGAGGTCGGGTAACTGATTAGTCTTGTAGAGTCTAGCACCCTTCTGTTAAAGAGGGGTCTAAGTACTAAATGTGAAGCTGAAACCTGTTCTTTTATGCATCTTAAACTTTTTTGCATAAAAGACTACAACTTGAATCTATCCATAACAAATTTCTCGAGTCGAGATTTACAAACTCCTGGATGTAGCCACTCATTTGATAGGATAAGACATTGCTGGGCTTACTTTAATTAGTTTATTACAGTATAGCTCTGCAATAAAGTTTCGCAAAGATTGAAAAGGTAATACTGTCTCTTGTTTTCTATTTGTGATTTTCCTGTCCTTCTGGAAAACCCTTGAAAATCAGCTGATTTTTGGTTTGTTTGAAATTTTTAAAGGGTTACTGCAGGACCACATAAACCCGTTTTAGTTTTGGAAGTACTAACGCCTACGTTAATCCTGTTAACATTATTTTGACATGGGATAGGGGTCGAGATTTCAAGCAAAATGCATACACTTCTGTCTAAATATGAGGAAAACTTTTTCAAACTTTCATTCACTCCCTCTGAGTTTATAGGAGTCAGATGCTATGCTATGCCATCCACATACACTTTATTTTAGCAAGTGGAGTGACATTACGATCAAGACAACCCATTCAGTCTTCTGCCTCACAATCTAGTGTTAGAGAAGGACTAGGATTGTGTTTTTCCAAGGGTTGAGCAGTAAAAGGAAGTAATGTACACATTTTCAAGCTGAGTGTCTTTCAAACCTGTAGAGCGCAGCGTACTTTCAGAACCCCCACTGAATGAAGCGCTATTATTATTAGATTCGGAGGTTCAATTGTTAGGCAACTGGATGTGAATGAACAGAATGACCATTATTAATGATTTACTGGACTTCTGAAATTTAACAAAGGTAGCAAGTAAAGTTAAGAGCTTGTGAAGCTCATCACTATCCAAAGATGGTTGAACTCATGTGCTTTCCAAAGGTGAAGGCATGTCAATAGCATCCCTGATGTAATAAGCTAACCTAATCATCCCTTGCTTCTCCCCTGAAATTTTCCTTGTGTGCCTAGAACAGTACACTTAATTGGCAACCATTGAAACATACTCTTCTAAATGGTTATTCAAATTAGTATTGCCACTGACATGATACACAAATTGAATGCTGATCATAATTTCCAGAAATAATTCATGACCACATTCCAGGCAATAATTGCTAAGTAAATCAGAGTTAGATATCTTATTATGCAATGTGTAAACAATCTGGAGATCGTGCAATCTTGGCGTGTTTACGTAGATAATTGGAGACAAGGGTATCTGACGCGGCAACACTGGGTTGTTAGGTTAGAAAGTTCCATTCCTTCAATAAGTTCATGTATTTATTGACTCAAAAGACAATGGGAAAATTTTGAGTTTTTTTTTAAATAATACAGGTGCTGTAAGTCTTGGATTAAATTAGTTTTTTGGAGAATAAGCAATATGAACATTAGTGAAGATTCGTAGAAGTAGAGAGATTGTGGTTGGGTGAGAAATTCTAGAAAATTTGGTTGCCAGCCAATTTCTTGTCACAGTGTTTTAAAACAAGGCAATTAATTGATACACGACTATGAAATATGTTTTAATCCAATATTATTTCATGAAAAGGATGTTAAGAAGAGTAATAACTTTTGAATAAATTGTAAACCTTTATAGTTGTTTATATTATGACTACATTTTTCTTTCCAATAAATACAGCTTATCCCAGAAGAAGAGAGAAAAGACCAATTCAACGTCACAGGCCCCAAAAGGTGAGTTTTTCTTTTTTTATTATTATTTTTAATATCCTAATTATCAGTAGGGTATAAATGCAATACAATAATTTATAATTTTTTCTCTAAAGTGTAGGGAATATGCTCCTAGTATTTCTTTTTTGAATGATTTAATGTACTTATTATCAACAGTTAATGTGGTATTGAGCAGTTTTTGTCCAGTTATTGAACTTTAAAACCATTAAGATAAAGATTTGGACATTTAGGGTATGTATTAAAATATGGCCTCCAATTGTTATTTGTTTTTTAAACATTCAAAGCAGTTGAAGGTACCGTATTGCTGTCTTAAATGACCAGCTTTAATTCTACATTTGCTTTTGTTGTTTATAACTTGGCTTTTTAAGTATCAAGTGTTCCTTTGTGTTGTGTTGGCAAATCTGCATTAGTGTAGTTCAAATGTACTGTATATGATATTTCAAGAAAATACTTGGGTAGCATACTGTATAGGCGTGTAGTTGGTCAAGGTAATGCTCCTTTCACTTAATGGTATTGAATACAGTGAACCCTCGCTACTTCGCGGTTCGACCATCGCGGATTCACCACTTCGCGGATTTTGTCCATAACCCATATATATACAGTAATATATATATATATATATATATATGTATGCATGTATTTATGTATATATGTAGGTATGTATATGTGTATACATATAAATATATATATATATATATATATATATATATATATATATATATATATATATATATATATACACACACACACACACACACACACACATATATATATATATATACATATATATATATATGTATATATATATATATATATATATATATATATATATATATATATATATATATATATAATCTATATATCTAAAGTAGGAAGATGTGATGTAGTTCTAAGGGAAAAGTATGGGAAATATGTCTGGGTAATAAGCAAAGCTCTACCTCCAGTTTGTTTCTACATTATGATCAGAGATAAATGTAAACAAAACATTGGTTGCCATTTTTTATCGTGCTTTTTAGCATGTTTAGGAAATGCATGATATAAAATCACCTATAATATTTGTGCCTGTTTTAGTTTAGGGTACTGTAGTACATGCATTAAGTGTTCTGTACATTAAAGGGTAGTTTGTTAACAGTACTACGTACAAGGGAAGGTTTTAAGTCTGAATATACATGTTGAATAAATAGGTAAATATGGTGTCACTACTTCACGGATTTTCACCTATCGCGGCCGCGACTGGAACCTATCTACCGCGATAAACGAGGGTTCACTGTATCTTTCACTGTAAAGTGTTACAATCGGTCACAGAAGATTGTTTTTTCTTTAAGCTATTGGGATCTTTTTAATTTTTTGTTATTCTTCATAACTATTTAGTAGTTTAGTCTTTTTTCTACTTTTAAGATTTAAAGAACAAAGGTTTTTAGAGTGGGAAGTAGTGTATTAATTTCATACAAACTCCAGTAGTAAATATTAGGTTGAATAGTAAAGTAAAATATGCCTGCTTGTAATAACCAAAATTGTTTTTGAATAATCATGTTCATTTATTTGTTTTTGTTTTTTCTTTATTCCAAACCAAAGCTAAATAAGATTTGTCTGGATGAGTTTCATAAGATATATTCAAGTACCCAAAATAGTCTCCCTAGCAATCTCTTGCCGTTGCATTTTCATTGTATGAAATTTTATTGCTAATAGCATACCATTAAAACTTTGGTGTTTGTGACTAATAGCTTGATTAAGAACCTACCAGTCTTTTTTAAGGGTAGCTTGTCTCCAAATTCAGTTGTTGATGTTGAGACCTTAATTTAGAACTTAACGTAGTATTGTAAAAGTGTTTGGAGAAATAGTTCATTTATTGAGGACCATTGATCCTCATTGTTGGTGGTTAAAGTTTTGAAAGTTATACTGTTCATTAAAGTTTTAATACATATGGTCACTACAGAAGATTACCCAAGTACATATTGTCTCTAAGTAAGAAAGAGGCAAAATGACGTAAGATATTTTATATTGATGCTTCAAGTAGATTATGATGGGGGTTGGAATGGAGTAAGGATTTTTTCCTTTTACCTTACTGTATAAAACTTTATTGTTCTAGATTATATTTTTCTAGCATGGTAACGTAGCATCAGTAATTTATGATTTGATTTTATTAGTTTAGGCGAGATCTTAAACCTAGGATTTAAAAAAGGGTTCAAGTATTTCTGTAGGGTTTTATGTAGTGTTTATCAAATGTTAGATATTATCATTTAACATTACATTTGCAAATAGTAATTGCTGGAAAGGGTGTGATTGAATTACTTGTTGCATTCAATCCCAGCATTTTATATAATTTCTATTTTTTTCTTTTTGCTTTCCTATTGTTCATTGTTGTGCATGTATCTTAGTGTTAGTTTAAATGTGCCAAAGATTCTTGTAGAAATGTAATGATTTTACTTTTAAGTACGATTGTATGTTTGGTCAGCACTGAACTCTCTTATTTGCATGGGTGAAGTCCTGTGAATGCTGAATGGTTGTTGTATTATTACATATCGTAGCATTATGCAGGGGTTGTTTTTCGTAGAAATTCCAAGACTTGTATTCAATAGTTTTTCTATTATTGTAATTTAACCGTTGAGTCGACTTCGGTCATACATGCTTTTGTACATTTTGATTGAAGTTACTGAGATAACTAGCAAAGGCGTTGAGTGATAATGAGGAAATCCCTCCCTCTCTTTGCCTACTTTTTCACGTCTGACCACCTGGCCTAACTCCCAGGTCGGAAAGCAGGGAGCTCTGATATGATACTGGATGAAGTGAAGTCCAGCACCTCCAAATCATCTAATGATGGTGAGTGGTCAATGTACTGCTGTGATTTAGATGAAATGTGGAGATGAATCCGTAGTATACATCAGTTTAGTTTGTTTTTTTAAGAAATAAATGTTAGGTTTGGGTTTCATTGTTAAATTTTACTGATGTTAGGGAAATTTATGGCTCTTAAGAAGAAATAATAAATATGTGGTTACTGTCATGCATGTATCAACTAAATAGGGTTTATTTATGTTGAGGAAATATACTTTGTGTGCATACAGTCTTTGATGTGGTCTGTAATTGAGCTTAATTTATATTATCTATACATAGGGAATGAGAAGCTCTTAAGCCTTTTGGATGAAAGGGTGTGTGACTGGAGATTTTAGGATATCTGTCCTGGGTCTTTGCTTTTGGGGGGACAAGACTTATTTCAACAGGAAGAAAGTTTTAATTTGTGGAAGATCCTTATTTTGAAGCATTTCTTTTATTTTCGATACCTCAGCTGGCAGGAGAAGCAGTCGTCCCGATCCCCATTCACGACGTAGCTCAAGATCGCCGTCGCCGAAAAGGAGGCGATCACGTTCTCCAAGGAGGAAGTATGAATTTTTCAATTTTTTAATCTGGTATAGTATATACTGTAATTTTGAAATTTGGTTATTTTATTGTAATTACATAGCTAAAATTTCTCTCTGATGGAGATTTAAATGCTTCTCTCAGATCAAGGGAGAGAGGGGCCAGACGCAGTCGTTCAAAGTCTAAGTCCAAGACCAGGTCCTCCGTTCGATCACCTAGGAGCAGACGAAACCGATCAAGGAGCAGATCTCCAAGACACAGATCGCCTAACAGGAGGTGTGTTTAATATTCATAAACTTGAATTTCATCCCCATGACAATTTTTTTTTTTTCAATCACTATGGATGCCATATATTTCTTCTTGTTATAGATAGTAGGATAATCACACTTTATATGTATTTTAGAGTAAATGGTCTCTTTCCCTACAGAAGGCCTAGGCACAGCCCTCCCAGACGAAGGGATGCTGCAGAAGAGCAAAGACGTCATGCTGAGAAACGGCGGCTAGAAGATTTCCGGGAGGCTGAAAGGCACTTAAGGACGAGACACAAGGAGATGGAGGTTTGTTTAATGCATTTTTATATTTCCTTCCTTTTTTATAATGATTGTAGTATCGTATGATATGAGGGAATTATGGCAAGGAGTGCAAATTATTTTCCGAGTTGCCAACATTCAATATCCAATCCATCCTTTCACAATTTATCTAGCAAATCACAAAAGATGACACTATTTCACTTGGATTCTGCAGGAGAGATCGATAAAGGCCTGGAGCCCTATCTCTTCCAATGTTTTTTGTTGTTTTCCCTTTTTATATGTTCTTGCATTTTCTTTTATATGAATTGCCAATTGTGATAATACATCATTATATATCAGTATATTTAACTACCTGTAATTTTATAATTATGAAGTCTTGTAATTTTTGCATTTGTTACCTTCTATGTGGATATTTATATTTGTTCAATATTTGCTCTGCTTTCTATTCAAAATTGTATGTAGGGCATTAATAAGGATAATTTAACTATAGACTAAATAATACTAGTAGAGGAAGTAAGAATTCAAAAATGTTGTAAACCATGACTTCGGATATGGGTATCGGTTACAGACTTTCTAAGAAAGGTATCCTTCTCCTCCACATGTACTAAAAACAGCATTGACTACCTATGATAAGGTGCTATTGATTATATGTCTACGGCTTATTTGAATAACAAGCCACAAATGGAATTTGATATTGAATTCTACCTTGGGAATAAATATCCATTGGAAAATCTTTTGATGTCAAGGACTTCTACCTAAGCCATGACTCGAATCTATGCCTGCAAGTTGAAACAATTCCATATATATAATATATATATATATATATATATATATATATATATATATATATATATATATATACTTATCTCGAACTACTTTTTTAGGAGGGTCTGGGATCGCCTCATTAACCGACCAAGAATTTTGTGTAGTTCCCCCTCTCTCCGTTACCTTGTTGGGGCGCTCCTGGGTGAAAGGATACTCGCCCCGGGGCGACCCGGGGTCAGCGCGCGAGGCAGCGCTGCTAGGTCTGAATCGTCAGTAAACGTCTGGTCGCAGCGTAGATACCATCTCGCCGCTCTCTCACTTATCCTGTCCGATCACCTTGTGTATCACATGTTCCTTTGTGTTGCTCATCCCTTGTGCACCACTTGTTCCCTTCGTGTTCCTTACCCTTTCCCTTGTGTTCTTGTGTAGCTTGCATGTCCGCGTTTCCTTATTATGGAATCCCAGTGTTGTTGTCCCGGGCCCAAAGCTGGTAAGTCCTGCGGGATCTGGCTATCCAGGCCGGATGTCGACCCGCACACGCTGTGCGCTTCGTGTCGAGAAAATAAGTGCTCCTCTTCCTCCACATGCCCTGAGTGCGAGTCCTGGCCAGAGCCTCAGTGGTCCCTGTTCGCCACTAAGAAGAAAAAAACGCCCAAACGATCTCCCAAGAAGGCGGGCCTCACCTCGCCGCTAACGTTGCCCTCAGCGCTTTCGGAGAGAGGTTCTCCTTCACCTTCCCCTACCCAGAGTAGGGGACGAGGTAAGTCTGTTGCCGTTCCCCATGAGTCTGATATTGTGGATTCTGTTAAAGTGGGGCCTACGCAGAAGAGAGGGGGGGGGGTGTCTGCTAGTGTGGCGGAAGTATGTGTTGTGGACGAAGTCCTGGTGCCCGCAGGACCCGTCTCAAGTGAAGACCCCGTGTGGGGGAAGCCCGAAACTGCGCCTACCCCTCCTTCGTGGCTGTGTTTTTCAGGTTCAGTGGGTTCCTGGGGCGGCCGGGACAAAGAAAGGAGGACCACGTGTTCTTCGGACCCCGACTCCTATTTTTTGGACAGCGCCTAGGACGCCCTTCAGGTCCCCTATGCGTCAGGAAAAGGAGTTCGAGGGATGGTTTGCCTCTTGAGCCGCTATTCGCACGCCCCCGGCGCCCTCAGCAACGCTTCCGCCGGACTTTATGGAGCCCTTGTCCCCGGTTTCCAGACCAAGGGCCCCTAGAAGGCTTGTGATAGTCAGAAGATTCCGACAGCTCCTCGACCTCCAGTTCTTCCTCATCGGAGGACTCCAGCGGCCGGGACTCGAGGAAGAAGAGGAAGAGGTCCAGAAGAAGGAGGGCTAGCTCCCACGCAAGCCCGGCCAGGAAGAAGTCGAAGTCCTCGAGGAGGAGTGAAAAGATTTCCACAAGAAAGAGATTTGTTAGTGGCTCTTAACCATCGCGGGTCGACCAGGACGGCTGCCGCCCCAGTGCCTGCCTCGGTGGCTGCTAGAGTCACTTCTGTGCCCTTGCCCAGTGTCTCTTCGGCTTCGCCCGCTCGTCGGATGCAGTCGTTGGCACACTTTCCCTTGCCCTTGCCTGGCAAGTCATCGGCTTCATTCGCTCAACGGGAACGCCCGTGGATGGGACCCGGCGGCTCGGCCCCCAGCAACTTCGTCGCGTCAGCTCCGTCCAAGTTACGGAACCTGCCGCTGCCACAACTTTCACGCAGCTCCATTTGGTTTTCCCCGGGAGGGGGTAGACCCATGACGGCTACCCCCGCCGGCGGGGCGGTTCCAACCACTACGGAGGCAGCCGCTCCACCAACCCGTCAAGAGGGTAGGGATACCTCCGCTCCCACGGATCCCTCAGTGTTCGTGGATGCTTCCGACACGGAGGTGCAAGTAGTAGAGGAGTTGCTGGACACGGCGAGTGCTCCCCGGACGAGGTTTCATCGTACAGGAAGGTTCTGCCCCTAATTCGCCACCACCATAGGCTGGACGATTCACAGCCGGCACCAGAACAAGCTTGGCTGTCAGGTCTTGGCAGGATGGTTGACAACCCTGTCCAACAGAAGCCATCCCTGACCTTGCCCTTAGCGCCTGACGTTGCCCTGGGGATGGAGCACGTGGATCGTTTTCTGTCGGGCCCGAAGAACTCCCTGAGAGCCCAGGGTTCCTTCAAGCTCCTACCGGGACTTAGGACCCAAAAGAAATTTTGTGCCAAACGGGCAGCACTCGGGGCCCCGCAGACTAGAAGAGGCCGTCGCTACCCTGAACCAAGGCAACACCGATGAGCGGAGCCTTAACGCACCGGTGGTTTTCTCATAAGCAGAGGCCGCCATGATGGAGGACACCGCTCAAGACATAGTTAACGTGACCTCATGGCTAGACTGGTAGGCATGCACCCTAGCAGGGTTTCAACTGGCGCATGACCTATCGGTGCCAGAAAACCAGGCCCTGTTACAAGAACTGATCCGCTCGGGGGGAAAGCGAAATTTCTCACCTTCCAGTCCCTTACCCAGATGGCGAACTGGGTTCTGAGGAGAAGGGACACGGTGCTGAACAGACTGCCCCATAGACTCCCCGAGCGAGAAGCAAAATTCCTAAGGAACGCCCCGGTCTGGGGCGAAACCGTGTTCCCCCCCTTCAGGCGGTGGCTGAGACGCTAGAAATGGTAGGAAAGTTAAAGAGCTCGGCTGAGCCCAGGCAGGTGGCAACAAGACAGCCCTCACACAGAAGATCTTCAGCGGACGGGGCCTACCCGCCTACGCCTCTGGCTAGACAGGAGGCCTCCTCCCCTTCCTGGCACCAATCCCCACGGCCCTCCCGCAGGAGCGGTGCCCCAGCCCAGACCTCCTTTAGACCTAAATATTCCGGCTCAAGGAGAGGCCGTTCTAACCGTCTCCCCAGAAGGAGATAGGGAGAGAGGCCCTAAACGCCTTCCCACGCCTCAGGTGGGGGGGATGCCTCAAACGTTATTGGCAAGCATGGTGAGACAACGGTGCGGATCCCTGAACGGTGAAAGTCCTCAGGGAGGGATACAGAATTCCCTTCCTGTCAGAACCATCCCCTCTGATACCCAAACATCGAGCAGAGTGGCTGGCACCCAAGGACACCGAGAAGAGAGTAGCCCTGCAAGTGGAAGTAGAGGCCATGTTGAGCAAGAGAGCTCGCCCGTCCAGGAACCATTCCCAGGATTCTACAGCAGGCTCTTCCTGGTAGAGAAAGCTACGGGAGGCTGGAGGCCAGTCATCGACCTCTCAGCTCTGAACAAGTTTATTAAGAAGACTTCCTTCAAGATGGACACGCCGAAGTCGGTGCTGGCAACCTTGAGAGAAGGGGATCTCAAGGATACCTACTTTCAAATCCCTGTACACCCCTCCAGCAGGAAGTTCCTCTGAGTAAGGGGGGGCTCCCAGTCCCTGTACTGTAGTTCAAGACCCTCTGCTTCGGCCTGTCAACAGCTCCGCATGTGTTCACTGGGTGTTCACCCTGGTGTCAGTCTGAGCTCACAAACAGGACATCAGGCTGATCGGGTACTTTGACGATTGGTTGCTGCTCTCAGCCTCAGAAGCAGACTTGAAGAATTAGGGCACGAAACTTGTACAGTTCTGCAGGGAACTCGGGATTACAATCAACCTCTCTAAGTCCGAGTTCCACCAGGATAACATACCTAGGGATGGTCCTGGACTCCCAGCTGGCGAGGGCATTTCCCTCCCAGGAGAGGCTAGACAACCTATAGGTTGTAGCAGACACTCCAATGAGAGCCAAGGATTGGCAGTGTCTCGTGGAACACCTTGTCTCATTGGAGAAATTGGTTCTGCAAGGGAGGCTCAAGCTGAGACCAATACAGTGGAACCTGATGAACCTCTGGTCAGCGGACGAGTCCCCAAAGAAGGTGGTAGTCAGGGTGACTCCGTCCTCCAAGGACATGCTCCTCTGGTGGTCCGACAAGAGGAACACGCTGAAAGGGATTCCGTTCGCTTCCGCTCCTCCAGAGATGCTGCTCTTCACGGACGCATCAAAACGGGTGGGGAGCTCATCTCCTCGTAGAAACAGCAGAGGGAAAGTGGGCCCTGGAGGAAAGGACCCTACATATCAATCTACTCGAGCTCATGGCAGTGCAAAAGGCCCTTGCAACATTCGCCCGTCTTCTTCGGGAAAACTCGGTAGCACTCGTGCGACAACGCCATTGTAGTGGCGTACACAAAGAAGCAAGGAGGCCTGAGATCAAGGGAACTGTGCGACCTCACAGTTCAAATCCTGGAATGTACCGAAAAGAACCACATTCTGCTCACAGCCAGGTTCATTCCGGGAAAGAGAAACGTTTTAGCCGACGGCCTCAGCAGGATAGGGCAGGTAGTAGGGTCGGAATGGTTTCTTCATCCGCAAATGGCACGGGAGATTCTCCAGCTATGGGGCTCCCCGGTGATAGACCTAATCTCCACAAGGCTCAATGCACAGCTACCCGTATTCTGTTCACCGGTACCAGACCCGACAGCAGCGTTCGAAGACGCCTTCCAACACTAGTAGGACGGTCTCAACGTATATGCCTTCCCCTCCTTCGGGATCATCAGGCAGGTGCTCAACAGGCTAAGGCAGTCGAGGTCTACAAAGATTACCTTGGTAGCGCCCTGGTGGCCAGAGAGGGAGTGGTTCGCGGATCTACAGGACCTGTCCACCCTTCCTCCGTGGCCTCTTCCAGCCAGAGAAGACTTACTACATCAGCCACTCTTCCGAAGGCTACACGCAAACCCCCAGAGCCTGAGGCTACACGCGTGGAGGTTATCAAGTGCCTACTAAGGAAAGAGGGATTCTTGAAGACTGCTTCCAGGATGTCAGGGTATCTCCGGAAATCCTCGTGCGTAGAGTACCAGGCTAAGTGGGCCACTTTCGTAAAATGGTGTGCCACGCAGAACCTGCGGCCCTTAGACGCGTCGGTCCACAATATTGCAGACTTCCGTGCGGCACTGGGACAGGTTTTCCAACTCAGGGACATCAACCTAGGGGCTGCTCACCACATCTCCATGCTCATCAGAAGTTTTGAACAGTCTTGTTCCCCACGCTCCTCAAGGGTTACTCAGTGGGCGTGGCCAAGGTCCTCAGGGCCCTTTCGAGGCCTCCCTTCGAACCACTTAAGGACATCCTAGACAAAGACCTCACCCTCAAGGCTGTGTTCTTACTAGCTCTAGCCTCAGCCAAGCGGGTGAGTGTACTCCACGGCTTGTCCTTCGAAGTCTTGCACTCGGGTGGAAGGATATGTCTTTTAAGTTCTTGCCTGATTTCGTGGCCAAGACCCAGGACCCAGCAGTTGTGGATCCTAGGTTCAAGTGATTCTCTATTGCAGCAATTCCTTGTTCTCACAACCCGGTAGACCTGCTTTTGTGCCCCGTGAGGACAATCAGGAAATATCTCAGTAGAACATCCAAACTCAGACCAGCTATCAAGAGTATGTTTGTATCTTCAGGCCCAGTCAAGAAAGCGGTTTCTAAGAACACTATATCTTAATGGCTCCAGCAGGTTATCAAAAGGGCATACGGCAGTGAGGGTTCCACGGTCCCTGGGATCCCGCGACCCCATGATATTAGGGGCCTTAGCACTTCCTTGGCTTTTGACACCAACATGGCAGTGGGCCAAATCTTACGAATGGATACTTGGGCCAGACAATCCACCTTTACAGCCCACTAGTACGAGAAGGTCCGTGGATGCCTTCTCCATTGGGCCAATAATTTCGGCCATGCAACAAGTTTAGTGGTTTTTGGGCCTCTGGTAGCCCGTGGGAGGTAATCGCAAGTGACACAAGTTCCTCCTTACTCCCCCCTTCCTTGCTACCATCTCTCTTCTCCCCCTTTTCCTATCCTCCTTCCATGTGAGAGATGGACGTTGTGGGAAATCATGTCCGGATTATATATAAAGGTGAGTTGTACAAGAAGTAGACTTTTGCGTGCATTCCCCTACTCTCCTACTCCTCCACTGGGTCGTCTAGACCTAGCCTCCTATCTAGTTCTCGTGCCCCAGGATGATATGGGATATTCCGGCCTGTAAGCCACTCCCTCCTCCTAAAGTATAAGTCTCCTAAGAAAGTAGTTTGAGGTAAGTACTCCTTGTTGGAACAAATCAAAAATATTTGGTAATTTGTATTTTTCCCAACAGTACTTACCTCGAACTACTTTCGGGTTATGGCCTACCCATCCTGCCCGTAGTATCTTACAGGAGTTCGATGAGGACTTGAACATACGCTTACTGACGATTCAGACCTAGCAGCGCTGCTTCGCCCGCTGACCCCAGGTCGCCCCGGGGCGAGTATCCTTCTGCCCGGAGCGCCCCAACAAGGTAACGGAGAGAGGGGGAACTACGCAAAATTCTTGGTCGGTTAAAGAGGAGATCCCAGATCCTCCTAAGAAAGTAGTTCGAGGTAAGTACTGTTAGGAAAAATACAATTACCTAAAATTTGTGATTTATATATATTGTGTGTTATATATATATATATATATATATATATATATATATATATATATATATATATATATATATATATATATATATATATATATATATATATATATATATATATATATATATATATATATATATATATATATATATATATATATATATATATATATACACATACATACATACATACATACATACATACATACATACATACATACACATACATACATACATACATATACCAAGGCACTTCCCCCAATTTTTGGCCCAAGTTGGGGGGGGGGGGTAGCCGGCATCAGCAAATGAAACAAAAAAGTGGACCTCTCCTCTCTACGTTCCTCCCAGCCTGACAAGGGACTCAACCGAGTTCGGCAGATAGTGCTAGGATGACACAGCCCACCCTCCCCCGTTGTCCACCACAGATGAAGCTTCATAACGCTGAATCCTGTACTGCTGCTACCTCCGCGGTCATCTAAGGCACCGGAGGAAACAGCAGGGCCTACCGGAACTGCGTCACGATCGCTCGCCATTCATTCCTATTTCTAGCACGCTCTCTTGCCTCGCTCACATCTCTCCCCCTATCGCCCAGAGCTTTCTTCACTCCATCCATCCACCCAAACCTTGACCTTCCTCCTGTACTTCTCCCATTAACTCTTGCATTCATCACTTTCTTTAGCAGACAGCCATTTTCCATTCTCTCAACATTGCCAAACCACCTCAACACATTCATATCCACTCTAGCTGCTAACTCGTTTCTTACACCCGTTCTCACCCTCAGCACTTCGTTCCTAACCCTATCTACTCGAGATACACCAGCCATACTCCTTAGACACTTCATCTCAAACACATTCAATTTCTGTCTCTCCATCACTTTCATTCCCCACAACTCCGATCCATACATCACAGTTGGTACAATCACTTTCTCATACAGAACTCTCTCTACATTCATGCCCAACCCTCTATTATTTACTACTCCGTTAACTGCCCCCAACACTTTGCATCCTTCATTCACTCTCTGACGTACAACTGCTTCCACTCCACCATTTGCTGCAACAACAGACCCCAAGTACTTAAACTGATCCACCTCCTCAAGCAACTCTCCATTCAACATGACAT
>NC_090726.1:192894738-192944738 GCF_036898095.1 Palaemon carinicauda
GTTCTTGTACTTTGTGTGCACTTATTTTTCGCGTATTCTTGTATTCGAATTGATCGTCAGTGCATTATATAAGTCAACACCTATTTATACTCTGAGCGTATTTTCAAAAATTCTTTCTTGCTAATTAGTAATTGATTTGGGTGAAAAACCATGAAATTTTGATAAATTATTCGGAACAGCGTGAAATTCATGTACAGTAGACTAGAAGGCGGTACTTATTGGTCACTGAAAAGAAACTTGTCAGGTCATTAATTAATAGTTTATTAACCCTTTGACGCTTATGCCCTTGCAATAGTCTGGGTGAGGTACAGCGTAAATGTGCTTCGCCGAAAAATGACGTTTGCAAACAAAAATTTTTCTTTCAAGTCGGTATGTTTAAACTAACAGCTTAAGGCTTCTAGTTTGTTTCATTATATTGGCAGAAGATAACGTAACTGGTAGGCTAAAAAGGAAGTGAAAATGCGTGTTAAACTTAAAATTTTTGTAATAAAAAATCTTATAAATATTTTTTAGAAATTCATGAAAAATACAATAACTATGTTTGAGGATTTTTTCAAATATGCAAATTATGTAGAATTGTTAAGTGTTTCACTTGGATGCAATCTCTTAACAATTGGTGTATTAGTATGCGAGGAGTAAATGAATAAAAAGCTTTTTTAAGCAAAAATTTCCAATTTTCCAACTTCTGTTGTTTATCATTGTTACGACGTAACAAGTAAAGATAAGGAAAAATTAAAGATGTAATTGTAAAGCTGATAAAATTTTCAATAACTTTGATAAATAAAATATATATCTATTTAGAAAATATTGAGCAATTACCATTAGAAAACAGTAAATTTTGAAATTTGGTTGTAGGTGTTTATACGATAGCATTTTTGCATAGAAACGACAATACCTTTATGTTGTTTCATATACCATATAAAAGTACAAAGAATGGGCTTTCTAATCATTTGAGACATGTATATTGCTGTTATTTACACATGCACAAATCTGCCTAGAAAATTTTTTCTATGAAGCGTAAATTGGCATATCAAAACAAAAAGCTATAACAGCTATAACAAGCATCTACATGGGGAACAGAGCATATGAAGTTTTTTCTTTTCTGTAAAACAAAGAAAAAAAATAGTTGTTACAATGGCTGTGCATGCCAGCAAATGCAAAGTAAAATGTATATAAGCAAAAAATACAAGCATACACACAATCAAATACAAAAGTAGGTCATGCGGGACACAAAATTAGGCAAACAGGGTCATTTTGTGACAGACCTCACAAAATTATTTTTTTCTCATCTATATTTACTGTGCAATGTCTTCTAATGATTTACTGTATAACGGAGTTGAAATAAAATAAACTATAAATTTGGAAAATATGACAAATGATGCAAAAAATATTTTGAACAAAAATTTCATATTGGAGGTTAGCTTAAGCCTGCCGTGCATGGCCAGCTACTACCCTTTTTCTTTTAGGCTCCACATGTCCCTCAACCATCTTTTGTCACATGGTGCGAGTTTCGTGTTCCTTGTGTGACGCGCATGTTTACGACGAGTTTCCCCCTAAAATAAGTTAGGTGTGTAATGGCAATTCACATTATCGGATTACTTTCAGCAAAAAATTTCTCACACTTCATTGCGTCATATGATCACTAGAGGGTTAGGTAATCGATCATTTTTGAGGTACCAATTTCAACAGCCTACTCCCCCCTTATTACTCGGTCGATTTGTCTGAAACTTTGTATGTGGATACTAGAAGGATACCCTCATTGATGCTCTGAGCCTGATTTTTTTTTTTTAAATTACAGTGGTATAATTGATTGAATTATTCTGATAATTAGTACTTAACGATTAATTGAAGAGGAACGTGGATTTTCAAAGGTGACAGAAATCAGTAGTGTTATGTGTGAAAAGAAAGGGGAGGGAGGAGAACACAACCGTCCAGTAAACAGAACGATTCTTGCTGTGGTTGGTTAGTAATTCACGATTATTTGAGGAGAACATGGATATTCAAAGCTAATGGAAAGCTATCATATTTGGTGTCAAATGGAAGCAGAGGGATAGGAGAACAGGAGTACACTACAGAAAAGTTATTACTGTCTTAAATGATTATCTAACCACAAAATTTATAGAATATTCACTGCTGCTGTTGATGTGATCAAGGAATTAATTGGAATCCAGTCACTCTGATACCCAAGTGATCTGGGACATTGGAATTAATTGGAATCCAGTCACTCTGATACCCAAGTGATCTGGGACATTGGAATTAACTGGAATCCAGTCACTCCGATACCCAAGTGATCTGGGACATCGGAATTAACTGGAATCCAGTCACTCCGATACCCAAGAGATCTGGGACATCGGAATTAACTGGAATCCAGTCACTCCGATACCCAAGAGATCTGGGACATCGGAATTAACTGGAATCCAGTCACTCCGATACCCAAGAGATCTGGGACATCGGAATTAACTGGAATCCAGTCACTCCGATACCCAAGACATCTGGGACATCGGAATTAACTGGAATCCAGTCACTCCGATACCCAAGACATCTGGGACATCGGAATTAACTGGAATCCAGTCACTCCGATACCCAAGAGATCTGGGACATCGGAATTAACTGGAATCCAGTCACTCCGATACCCAAGACATCTGGGACATCGGAATTAACTGGAATCCAGTCACTCCGATACCCAAGACATCTGGGACATCGGAATTAACTGGAATCCAGTCACTCCGATACCCAAGAGATCTGGGACATCGGAATTAACTGGAATCCAGTCACTCCGATACCCAAGACATCTGGGACATCGGAATTAACTGGAATCCAGTCACTCCGATACCCAAGACATCTGGGACATCGGAATTAACTGGAATCCAGTCACTCCGATACCCAAGAGATCTGGGACATCGGAATTAACTGGAATCCAGTCACTCCGATACCCAAGAGATCTGGGACATCGGAATTAACTGGAATCCAGTCACTCCGATACCCAAGAGATCTGGGACATCGGAATTAACTGGAATCCAGTCACTCCGATACCCAAGACATCTGGGACATCGGAATTAACTGGAATCCAGTCACTCCGATACCCAAGACATCTGGGACATCGGAATTAACTGGAATCCAGTCACTCCGATACCCAAGACATCTGGGACATCGGAATCAACTGGATTCCAGTCACTCCGATACCCAAGTGATCTGGGACAATTGCAGTCATGCTCAATGCAGCATTGACCACTTCTGCTGACTTGAAAGGCGTTGACGCTGGTCTTTCATTCCAGCTCAGGCACAGGAAAAGGTTACATCTTCATCCTGTACTAGTTCATTTGAACTCTTTATAAATCTGTGCTCCTTGAAATGCCAAAGTTTTGTATAGTGTACCATGCAATGTATCTATGAATTCTATATATGTTGGAAGGGCGGGTTCCGTTTGCTTGCTCGTTAGGCAAGATTTTTTTTAGTTGATTATATTTTTATTATTTAGAGGTCTTTTAATACTATTAAAGCCAACATTTGTTACCTCTCGGGGATGGCAGTGAAATTTTCTGGGAAGAAAATTCGGTAATTATTTTTTTTTTATTGTGCATAATACTTAGTAATTTTTTTTTATACCTATGGAAGAGTGGTGGTGCCATCTCTCCATTTAATCATTGTTTTGCTTTTAAAATTGTTAATCTCTTTGGGGGCATTTTGCATCTTAAAATAATCACTGTAATGACCAAAGGATATTCTTCATTGCACTTATAACTGCTGCTGGATCTTTAGAATCGGGTATCCTGAAGGGCAAAACACTGGTGAAATTTATCTAAAGATAATTCTCGTACGTTTGTCGATTGTTTTGCGGTTACTGGTCAAGTGTGTTGTCTAAGTCTTATCATTTACAGTTGAAAGTACTATTAATCAAGAATAACGCCTCGCTTAATATTGTTGACGGAAATAATTATGATGTTCTTGTCTACCTTTGTTCGATCTCTTTCTATATTTGTTCCACAATTTATATTATTTTACTGAGTTATTACCTCAATTGTTGGAGGAAGAAGATTTTCTCGATAATTTTAAGTCACATTATTAAATCAATGCTGCCATGGCTTTGGTTTTACTTTTTTGTATGTTATACACCAGCAAATTTTGTTTTAGAAAATAAAGACTGGGAGGGTTTTCTCTCATTTTTGGTGTCCGTTTCTTTCATTTGGAAACGGTGAAAGGGATTTGTCAGATTTGTTTTGAGTGTTGAGATATATTAAAAGTCAGTGTTAAAGTGTTTCTGATAAATAAAAGTTTTGTGTTTATATATAAGCACTTCTAAGACTTCTATCCATGTGACATGACCTTAATGCTGACATTGATCATTGCAGGAAGAACTCGAAAGAGTTCCGGAATCCCATCCACAATATGGTGAAGAGTGGAGGAAGTTTTGGGAAAACCGATATCATGAGTTAGAGGCACAAGGCTTGGATCCCTCCCGGCATGATTTTAAGAGTGAGTGGGCTCCATTTTGGCATAAAAGGATGAAAGACTTGCATTTTGTCTCTTTCAGTGAAAAAAGGAAAGTACTTTTAGAAAAGTATAGAATTAAGGACCCAGGTCCTCCTACTGAAGATAATGTGCCCGTGAATGGAGCCAGCAGAGACCGTGTGAGCCGCATTGATAGGTCCCCTAGTCCGTGGGAAGGAGAAAGTTCTAGTGCAAAGAATCCTTCACCACCACCACCTATAAATACAGCCAATGTGCAAGCAGCAGAGGTACCAGGATCTAATAGTAATAATGTTGTTAGTGATTTGCCAAAGTATGAAGAAGAATATTCAGTTATAGGAACCTTGAAGCTTTTAAATGAATTAGAGGACCAACTCGGGTCTTTCGGACCTGCTATTTCAACTCTCCATTCGAAGGCTGTTGCTAGTAAAGAAAGTGGAGGTGACCCCTTAGACCTTTTTAAGGATCTTGACAATTCCGTTTTGGTACGGTATGCAAAAGAAAAATTGGCATCGCAAATCTCTGCCGGAATATTAGGAACGCAGCAGCTATTGAAAACTGAAATGGCAATAGAAAGAGCCATGTGGCTTCAGATCCAAGGCGAGAAGTTGACTGGCCACGATAAGTATTCTGGTTTAGATATAAATAATATTGCCAAGGCAACACTTGGTATGGATACTGTCCAGATTGCTCAGTACATAGCGCATCATTTACTACAAGTTGGAAAATCTAATGCAAGTGAAGAAGACTTGCAGAACATTCTTGTAGCTGTATCAGCAAGTCATACCAAAATGTTGACTGGTCAGTTACAATTAAATCAGAGTTCAACAGAGAGTGAAAACACACCTAAAGACACTAGTCAGTCCCAGGCGGCTAAAGTTGATGCTCCACCCACAGTGCCAGCGTCTACTGCAAACTCTACAAGTGTTCCAGCTACCCAGGCACCAAGAACAGCTTTGTTTCCTTCAGGTGTACCAAACAGTAGTGCTCCAACTTCTGCTTCATCATCTTCGCCAGCTAACACCACTTCCAACTCCACAAACCAAGTCCCTAAGCCAGCGGGACTCAGCTTATTACAAGCAGCTTATGAGGATGATGGACCCAAAGATATGAATAAGTTGTCCCTTGATGATTTACAGGCATTATTGGGAAATTTCAGATCTCTGAATAGAGAAGAACAGCAAGCTCTAACATCTTACTTGAAGAAGCTGGAAGCGACAGATAGTAAGAAAGTGACCCAACTTCGAGAGCGTATGCAAAAGTCTGCTCGTAATACGCCCAAGCCTTCCCCAGCACCTTCAAATTCTGCTTCCTCTAATCCATCCCCAGCACCAAATGTTGAAGGAAAGTCGGATTCTATGTTTTCCCCACCTACAACCGTCTCGCATCAGTATGTGCCACCAACGTCTGTTACACCAACAAATATTGCTCCTGGACCTTCTCTTCCACAACCTATGCAGCAAGATAATCCTCGTCTAGATTCAAGAACATTCCACCCTGGAAGTAGCATGGAGCATTCCATGCATAGTGATCATTTCCAGAGGAATGATCCACCATCCCAAGAACACTTACCTAGAGCTTACCCGAATCCAGATATCCGTGTAGATCAAATGGATAGAGGTCATAACCTTAATGAAAGAGTGGTGCCTCCCAATAACGAGAACATGGGAATGGCTCCTGGTATAGGTGAACTTCTTCAAGACTACCGTAATAAATCCACTTCGCCCGCGTTACACCCAGCTGAAGAGAACGCTACAAGAGAACATTTTAGGAATCCCAACATGCCTCCTGGCCCACATGGATTTGGAAATACTGCATATCCCTCCCGGAATTCTTTTGATAATAGGGACAGACCATTGACTGGACCATTTGATAGAGACCAAGAAATGAGAGGTTCCTTTGATGACAGAGAAAGAAATATAAGAGAACCTTTTGACAACAGACCGTTTAATGATACGAGAGAGGGAGATTTCAGAGGAATGCCAGATCGTTTTGAGCAAGACAGAAGAGGGTCATTTTATGGTAGACAGGGAATGAGGTTTGACAGGGATACAGGAATGCAGGTATCCTCAATGAATAGGGAATCTGATATTCCAAGGAACCAATTAATGGAAAGAGAAGGCCTTGGATTCCGTGGCCCTGAAGGGCCTCAACGTGGTTTTCCAAATCCTGGAAATAGAGATATGCCTGACAGAATGTATGAAGATAGACCCATGCCACCTCTCAGGGAATCGGGTCCTGGAGATTATCCTTCTAGAGATTACGATCCAGGAATGCGTGATGTGAGGGGGTCATCGATGTCGGGCGATCTTCCAAGTCTCATGGATATGGACACGAATAACCCTTTTTCTAGAGGGTCTAATCAACAACCACCTGTGGGCCGTGGTCCTCCCGTCTCTCGTATGGGTGACGGTAGATTCGATAGACCGTCGTTCTTTGGATCAGAAGAATTTCACACAAACACTTTTAGAAGTGGTGGACCGCCACTTGGCCCACAAAGCCGAGCCCCACCCCAGTTACCGTCTAGAGGTTTTATGGACAACAGACCTCCGTACCAGGATCGGTGGTAGTGCTGCAGAAGCATTTATAAATATTGTATACTTGTGAAAAATCAGGAAAAACCAGTGTACATTGAAAGCCTACTGTGTTAATTTGATGATGTTGATATTGTATAGATGTTTAACGAAAAAGTTTATTCAGTTTTGTACTCATCATACCAGAGTGAGTATTTGCAATTTGAAGAGAAGACATTGTTATATATGCAAAGGTGTCTATAATTATTTTTTGTAGTTTGGTTTATAACAATTCCAGAAAATATTGAGAAAGAAATTAGATTTTATATTCACAAAATGTGTTGGATGAAATTTCAAAGTATTTTCAGAATTACATTGGTATGTAATGTATTACAGCTATTTATGTATATATAGAACTTTTCTTTCCCATTTGATAGGGCATTGTAAATTACATAATTCCTCTTGACTTTTGTGTTAGTCTTATTTTTAATAAAACTTGTAAAGATAATGCTTTGTTTGGTGCTGTCCTTTGTTTACAACACTGTTAGGTCTGGCAGAATTAAATCAGAAATAAGTAGGGAATATTTTGTTTATACTTTACATTAAATATTTGAAATTTCTCGTTTCTAGATATTTCAAGATTATATAGGTTCAATAGTATGTTTGATACCATTTATTAGTTTCGTATTTGTTTATTTTGGAGATGCAAATTAATCAATGATGCGAGTTAGGTTTAAAAGAATTAAATCTAATATGTGGGAGGAGTGATCTGCGTTGGGAGTTTTGTTGAACAGTCAAGTAATGAAGCCTTAGGAAAAGAGATGAAAGAAGTAAATTTATATAGGACCCAATTTTAATTGTAGCACCACTACTGTAGATGGCTTTGAGAAAATCTATTGTTCAAACTTTTTATAATTTGTTAGTTTTCATCTGGTTCATTGTTTATGAATTTGGTAGTGTTAGCACCTAAACAGCACACAGCAAGACCACCTCCTCGAGTGATGTTGAATCAATCCTTCGATAAGTCTCAACATGAACTCTTGAACAGTCTTCCGTGGTTCGTATGGTGTGTGGTCCCTGAGGTCTTTACCTTTAGAATGCTAGAACAGAGAATCCATTACAACTTGAAATACAAAGGAAATAGTGTTCCCTGCTCCAGGCCAGTGCATGTTTGCCAAGTACAAAATCAGATGGTACAAGGGAGACCTAGTGGTTCAGGCTTTATTTTATGCCGACTTAAAATGCCAAGCGATAAAGTATATTTACCAAGAATCTAAAATAATACTGGAGACAATAATACCTAGGCATTTGTTTACACACCGCCACCATTTGTCATTTAGAATTTGGTGAAACATCGAATATGAGTGCTCTTCATTGAAAGTACATTAACTTTTCATGTTGAATACATTTTATCAAATAATGATATTGATATTCATATATCCATTATTCTTGATTATAATGTTAACGTACATAGTAGAGCTGATTATGTTTACTTCAATTACTTTTTGTTAGCGTAAAGTTGGCTGCAGATATTTTATATCGTTTATTATACCAAGGTTATTATTTTATTGGTAAGTCAGTCATCTTTTTACTAGATTCCTTGTATATTTGCAAGTATATTGTATGTATATACATATTTATATTATTTGGCCAAAATTTGTGATTAAAGCTATATTAATTTACTGCTAGGCTTACAGTAGTTTGCTTTGCAATATAGTCATTGATAGCTAAGCAACAATCCTATTTGGAAAAACAATGCTATAAGCTCAAAGGCTCCCAACATAGAAATCAGTCCAGCGAGGATGAGAATTGAGGGGGAAAAATATATATGAGAAATATTACATGAAAAAATAGAATGCTTCAAGATCATTACATTCAAAATAAATCGCATATACAGTATAACCTGTGAAAAGATACTATTCAGCCAGTTAAACAGAAAAAGGTTTACAAGAATTTTTAGCTTCTAAAGTTTCAAGGATTCAACTACCAGAGTAGTAAAATCTTGACATCATCTGTTCAGAGCTGGATGAAAATTCTAATATAATGAGAAATATAGGAAGATCTAAATGGAAACGATGATCAGAATAAGAATCTTAAACTTGCACAAAGAACTAACTGAATGACTGTGCCAGATATTAACATCCAGATCAGGAATAAGGAGCTTCATAAACTGCACATTCTTGCCCAACAAATTACAAGAGTTTCAGCAGGTGAAGACCATACTGAACAATATTGTACTTGAAACAAGATAAAATGAAAGAATTTAAAATTTACTCAGCATAGATAGGTTAATAATAATGTTAAAACTCTCAGTAAGCCAATTTTATGTCGGATTGAAAAAAAATAGGCCAAGTAGGTTTCTCAAAAGTAAATTTTCAATTGAGAATCACTCCTAGAATTTAAAATTGCATAGTAAGACTTTGTTATTGCAAAGATCTAGATATTTGGAGCCGCTGTCTTCAAACTATGTTAAGCTCATGTTTTGAGTTTTATTGGAGTTCAATTTGCTAATTTTAGCTATTATTTATATTAAGGGGTTTAAGAGCAGTAGCTTTACAAGTAATGGAATTGATGCAGAGTATGCAACATTTGTTGTATATGCCAAACCATATTTATGTTTATGAATGGGCCAAGAATACTAGCCTGAGGAACACCACATAATACATTCCTAAAGTCGCAGTGGTTCCCATCAACAATTCCACTAAAATCTATTGCTTGAAAGTTCAATAATGATAGTAAGAAAAGACCCACCTACAATCTACTGTAGAGAAATTCAATAATGCTGCTAAGAAAAGAACTACCTACTCTCATCTGTGTAAGTTTGAATCTGATGGCTTCGTGATTAACACTGTCAAAGGCAGTTATAAAATCATTGAAACTTTATGACCTTGAACAAGGGATTCCTATGCAGTACAGTATTGGAGACTGCAAACAAGGGAGCAGATGATAGGTTTCAGCATACCTATTTAGACTTTTTCCTAATAGACTAGGAAACATTCTAGATGATGTGGGAGTTAGGAAATTGAGTGGTAATTGGCAGGGTTAGACCTACCACAAATATTTGCCCAGGGCCTAACATTACCAATTCTCCAACAAGTACAAAAAGAACCTCTTCTTGCTAACTTATTGTAAATAACAGACACCATAGGAGCTAAAATGCAAGATATCTTGATAAAGAAAAAGAATCCCGTTTTGATTTACACCTCCAAAAGCATTGTCTTTCAGGAGTGTTTTCATTTCATGGGACTGAAAAGCTAAACTAGTTGTTTTAGCCCCAGGAAAAGACAAATGAAGATAGCTTATCATTACATTGTTTACTGGCAAGCACATCAGCCAAAAGGGTTACCTTTTCTTTGGATGGTAAGGGACAGCAGTGTGGTTCAAGTAAAAGGAATTATTACGTCAACACCAAAGAGTGCAGATTTAATGGTAGCCCCACTTACGTTCCTGGATTGTAACAGAACTAATTTCTTTTGGGGTTAAATTGTACGCTATTAATTTTCAGTTGAAGCATAAACTCTTAGCTGAGTACAGTTATTCCAAGTCAAATCTGATCATTTATCCTTCCAAAGATGATAGGCCTCCTGCTTCTTCAAATAAGTACGTCTGCAAGCATCATTGAAGTAGGGTTGATCTTTCACTCTAATTTTAACACAGGAATTGATAGGGCTATCAGCTATGTCTACAAGATTTTCATTAAAGAAAACAGCAGGCTCAACTCCTGTAAAACAATTGTGACCAATTCAAATGCAAATAAAAAACTGCTTGATATTAATATCTCACAAGAGTATGAAAACTGCTCAGTCTTCATTACTAACAAAACCAAAGCACAATTAGATGTTCCATCAGGAACACCAACCATGCTTGTTATACTCTAGGGAAATTGAATAAAAGGTCCAAGCAAATAACAGATTTATGAGTAGTCTCGCTTAAGATTTGCTCACACCCTAATTTTGGGGCTTAGTCCAATGCTCTTGAACCAGGATATCAGTAGGGGAAATGAAATGGAATCTTTATGGTGAACATTGAAATGCCTAACAAGCACAAAAGAGCCCTTTCTATTGTTGTCTTGTAGATTAGCCATAGTGGTAAGAAGACTATTGAAGATATAATCATCCAAGTTTAGATTCTGTAAGATAACCATGAACTATGTGCAGAGAATGTCTTCTAGAAAATTGCCTTTAAACAAAATACTTACGACAAAATAATCTGCATAGTTTTATTGTCTTGCATTGATGATTAATGGACTTGTAACTTTTATAGCATTCAGAGAAGATAAATTGAAAAAAATATAAAGTTGAGGATACAGAAAAAAAACGGAGTGTAATTTTATTTTTGCACCATTTGTATTTTAGAAATTTGAAAGAGAACAAGGGTCAATATTCTTAGATTAGTTTTTTGCCAATAGAAAATGATAAAAAATAAGCATTTGGCCTTCAAATTATTCACTATTTCCTTTTAGTTAAGGTAAACCTTCATTTTTATTGTAAGAGCCATGAATTTTTTTTAAATTCATTCAAGTATTTCAATATCCGTTCCCAAGAATGACTGTTCAGAATAAATTCTAAAGCTGCCTGTTGATAGTACTAGTTAACTAGTACTAATTGGTTTCAATGTCATAGGAACAAAAGGTGGTTTTTCCTATAGGCTATTTGTCTTGGAAGGTTTAAAAGTCGCTCACGAGCGGGAGAGACAAGGGAGTAACAATGCCCTAGAGAATGACCATATATGCATATGATCAGCACCCAAGCCCCCTCTCCATCAAGCTAAGACCATGGATGGGCAGGTAATGACGTCATGCTGAGGACTCAACAAGTAGACCTAAAGGCTCCCCAAACCTTCCTCTCTATCTTATAAGTATGTTGATGTTGTAGACACTATTAGTAACTATTGAGCTCAAGGGGATCTCAAACACCTGTCCAATAGATTGCCACCAGGGAGTTTTCCAATAGGCTACCACAATTTATCTATGGGCATTCCGTCCGCCCAACCGACAAACTTTGATGAACTGAATCTCCTGAAGTCCACATTCATACCAGGACTTATAAGAAATAAGGTTAGGTGTTGGTATACACTGTCATTCCCCTTGCCCTAGGATTGATATCTCGTTTCAAAGTTACTTGTTTCGTAAAATCTGGAACAAGTAGCTAAGATTAGGGTTTCATTAGAGAAACCAAAATTTCTCTGGATAGAATATCATAACTGTCTGAAGGTAACTATGTTTAGGAATGGTCCTCTCAGTTTGCATCATTTCATGTAAATTTGTTGGAACTGATGGCGGTTTTCCAGACGTTAAAGAAGCACAATCTAAGAAGGTACTTGCACATAAAGATTTTCATTGGTAACCAGATGGCAGTCTGTGGTCTCATTAGGGGAGGAACTTGCTCAAGAACGAGATTCTCCCAATTAGTGTCCTGGTCACTTGACAGTGTATGAATTTATGGCCAATTTAGATAATTCTCTTATTTTTCTTGAACAAGAGTTCCTCTAGAAGGCTGCAGGAAGACAATATTGTCTCCGCTGCACTAGGGTTAGTGTATCAATGTGCAATCCCAAACTCGGTGTGTAAAGGAGACCCTCAAGTTCAGGCACTATTGGACTCGGCACAGATCTTCCAGTACTGAAATCGTCTGGCTATTTGGGACAATGTCATCACCGAGAATCATCACTACAGCTGAAGACAATGCTACCAGCGTACCAACTTTCCCCCAGGGGCCATCTTCCCGATTGTCAGTAAACCAACCTCTGACATTTGTTGATCTGTCTACAAGTGAAGTGAGAAATCTTCAGCAACACTCAAGTAACAAAAATCATGTTGAGATTAGTTATCCACTATTCTTAATCATAGTGTTAATATAATAAGGGTTAATCTTATAGTCACGTTCACTTTTAATAGTTTATTTTATTTTTGCTTTCAAGCATTTGATTCATATGCGTAATTAGCCATCACTCCCCAGCTTTCTTGACAACATGAAGGTGTTTAGCATGTTTCATTTCACCTTTTTCAGTGTTGAAATATGTTTTTACAATTCCTTGTAGTAAAATATTTAACTTTCATAGCGTAGTAACTTCAATTTATTCATAAATCTAGTCAAACACGAATGTTTTTTCATTTAGTTACCAGCGTAATTTTTTTATCATGATTAACTTAGGAGTGTATATATATAGTACAGTAATGGTTACAAACCTAAATGTAAGTTTTAGCCTAACCTTATTGCTGACCTATTACTATGGGTAGTCTAGCTTAGGTTAAGGCTTGCATATTTTAGCTGATTGCCTTATTATTCTACTGATATCAGTAGTTTGATTAGTATCTATCAGTAGTTAATTGTTATTAACAAGTAACTCGTTTTATTTCCTGACCTACTTGAATTATGAATAATGCATTAAGTACCTCGCCTTAGGTTAGGCAAGGAGGGGAATTGGTCAGGTTAGTGGCCTATATAGCATGAATGGCTTGACAGCAATTATATAACCTTGTGGCTTCTAGAAATGAAAAGATTATAGTGGGCAAGTGAATAATAATCAAATTTGATTAGCTAACTATACTTTTTCATTTACTGTTTTGAGAGTATATGATAGATTTGGAACGTAATTGTTCTCTCCTAGATCCAAGATTCAAGAAAGAGGGGGAGAGGTTAGCAGGTAGGTAGCTTCCCCCCCCCCCTTGAAGGATTCTTCTCCTGTGTTTATCTGATATAAGTATTGGAAGGAGGGGGAGGGTGCTCGAATTGAACAATGCATGGTTTACAATCCCTCTCCTACCCAGTAACTTTTTAGCCAGGGGATCAATTACTGTGTAGTTAGGGAGAAGGGCTAACTTAGTATGACCCCTTCCCTTATCCACCCTTGAGGGTCGACTTTGTTGATAGTTAGGGGAAGGGGCAAGTCGTCTGGGTTTGTTAAATCATTTTAAATGAGTGTTCCTCATAGAAAATTTTCTCTTCCTTTTTGAAGACATAAGGCTCACATTGATGTGAATTATCTTTTTCCAATGTATTAACTGGGTAAATCATAGGTCTAACTACTGTACTGGGTAGTTGAGGAAACATGTATGATCCCTTTTCCAAGCCCTTGATTTGTCGTCAGGTACCTATGAAAATTATAAGGGACCAGTCATTTTGTGAGTCTCTCCCCTTTTTATACTGTGTGTGGATATGTGTATTTAGGGAGGGGTGGGATATACTACCTGTCTTTGGCAGTATTGAAGTGATTGGGGTTTTCAATTGAAACTTTTTGTTTTACGGATGAATGAAATCTTTGTGAATCGTGTCCTCGACAGATGTGATAATCCGGCTAACCGTAAGTGGGGTCACAAGTAGTGTCACTGTTACAGTACCTTTTTCGCTTCCTTGGGCAAAGCTTGGAACCCTGATAACTGTTCCATCTGTTTGCAGAGGATCCCTTTTCCCCTTACCTCTAGTGGCCAAAGCAAATGTGGAGGTAATGGCTATTTCACTCTCAGATAATTATAGGGAAGGTATTTGGCACTACCTAAAAAAGCCTTGTCCTTCATTCAAGTTCTCATCAATCTCAAATCCCTGGTACTTCTGGATTTTTTCATAAGAGGAGAGGCAACTAGAAAAAGTCTCATAGGGCAAAGGATCTCTTTAATGAAAGGCTTAAGGTTGGGGGTCATCTTCATAGTTTCCTAGAATTTTGGAGCTTTTCTTGGTGGGGACAGTGAAAAAAGGGTTGTTCATAGATTTCAAAACCACCTCCCAGTCACCGTTTTTACCCGTCCAGAACCCTGGAATTTACTTCCTTTGTAAGCAAAATGCTAAAAAAAGGAAGAAAAAAAAAAAGTCTACAAATTAAGTCTTGCAAGTTCTTTTGGAACTAGGTTTCCTGATCAACCTCACAAAATCAAAAATAGTCCATAGAAGGATATTCAAGTACCAAGGTCTTCAATGGAATATATTAAAGGTATTTTAGCAAAAAATTCTAAGCAAGGTTAATTTCTTTTTAGCCGCCACTCCTCTCAACAGAAACTAGAAGTTCTTGGCTCTTCTTCAGTTTACCTTAATATTAGATCCAATACCAAAGACCAGGTTAAAAGACCTCAATTGGGTATGGTGAGGAGCAGCTCAGAAAGGTTGTCAAAACATTCAGACTCGGTTACCTAGGCATTGCAAAAGAATTCTCAGACTTTGGATCACATTAAATGTCCGCTGTCACTGCCATTGGTGTTTGGGAAATGGCCACTTCAGTTTTCAGTTTTTCACATAAATGCATTGGAATTGATGGCACTCTTCCCGACATTGACGAGACTCAATTCAAGAAGGAACTCTTTATTCAGATTTTGATAGACCATTTTCGTAAACAAATAGGCAGTAGTTTGTCTCCTCAGCAGAGGGGGGTGAGGAGGTCATGGTAAAAACTTCTATTCATTGACACCTCCCAGTATGGGGTTCCTTCAGGGGAGGAATGTGTACCTCTCACTATTTCATCTATCCAGATCTCTTAATATAATGGCATACACCCTCTCCAGAAAGACAGTCCTGAGTGCAGAATGGTCCATCGATTGGAGGTCTTTTCAGGAGATTCTAGAGTTAGTTCTGAATTTCCAAATAAGACTTCTTTGCCACAAAGGGACCCATAAGCTTCTATACATAGGTCTAAATGTGGATTCTCAGGCTGTGGCAGGAAAAGCCTTGTATCTGGATGGATTGGAACAGATGGTCATCGACACTGACGAGTTTGATTTTAAGGAATTTGAATATCCCTCAGGGCTTTTTAGGGGCAGTTCTGCTAGTAGCTGCACTTGTGTCAAAGAGCCCATGGTATCCACTACTCCAATGATTAAACCCACTTTGGTCTGTATATCTGTATCAGAAAGTAGTGTCATATCCTCTATCTGACCCAGAATCTTTACAATTGGATTTTGTCCTGTATATACGGTAGGGATTTCCCAGCTCACAACATGCCGCATTATTAATCTTTGCACGGAAAGAGTGCTCAGCATTTCTATGTCCAGAAGCGGAAGAAGATACTTATTGGTCTGTAATCCTGCGCTTGAACGATTGCTTATTGTATGAATTAGGATTGTGGAAAGACAAAAGTTTTGCATTAGAAGGATCTGCACAGAATTGAGAAATCAAAGCTTTTGATGAAGGATTTGAGTCTACTGTATTACAATATATTCCGATCCTTTGTGTTTTAAATAAGACTAACATTGATACAAAAGGAAACAAGGATCCCTTTTTCTAAAAGTATGTTATTCACAGAACATTTAGCTTACAAATAAATTTTAAAACCAGCAGAAGGCATACCTGCATATGTTTGAGGTATCTAATGAAAGAAAAATGTGCCCCAGGACTCAAAACAAAGATTTGTGCTGCTGAATCAAGGAATGTACGGAAGCAAAATTGTCAAGAGCTGGGCGAAGCACAGGTAAGTGTTTGAAAAATTTTATTATTTAAGTAATGTTATTGGTGAGCAGAGAAACGAGGTGGGAGTGGATTAAAATTTTCCTCCGGTTAAGTGATTTGCTGTGAAAAGTAATTTTGTTTTTATTTTTCAAGTTCCCTTCTGGTTGACTGGGAATAACACGACCTTCAAAATTACTTTCTGTAGTATGAGTTATTAGATAATTTTCTTGTCTCGGTGATACATATATATTTTCACTTAGACAAGTTAAAGTACTAATGACTCATCACTATATATTTAGTAGAAAATGATGCTCGAACACCAAGAAACGGTTTAAAGGGTGGCCATAAGAGGCAAGGGACAGGACTATGCCTTAGAGACTGACCATATATACATATGATCAACATTCAATTCCCCTCTCCACCCAGCCTAGTACCAAAAAGGGCCAGACAAGGGTTGCTGATGACTCGGCAGGTAGACCTGCAGATTCCCTCAAATCCCCTATCCCCAGCTCCTAAGGATTCTGAGGTTGCAGACACTAGAAGAAATTATTTGGCTTCGGTAGGGCTTGAACTCCTGTCTTGCAGATTGCAAGACAGGGACGTTTCCATTAGGGTATTAACTACTCCCAATTAGCAGCACTTCATCATCGGTGCTCCTTGGCTGTTGTCAATCTGTGAATTTTGAGTATAATTGCTTTACTGAATATTCAACTTGGAAGTTTGTTAGATCCAATCCCAAATGAGGAGAAACAAATTATACAAAAATATAATAAGCCAATTTCGTAGTAATGCTATGCATAGTAGTTTATTAAAGTTCTATTGATATTTACCCAGTCATCTTTTTTTTTGAGTTTTATACAAAATAATCATTCATATGGAAAAGAAGTTTTAAAGACATTCAACTTGCAATTCAAGCTTCCACAATATAGAATTCCTAAACAGTATAGGGAAAGAGGAAGCTTAGTAAGTTATGGAATAATATACCAAAATAAAAGTCTGAATAATTTGATTTGATGCCTAAATATAGCATTAAAGTCTCTCATTACTTGACACAATTATAATCATTAAGACTTTCTGATAGCGTTGGCAATTTTACTAAGTGGGACCTTGGATACTGAGGTGCCCTTCAAAATAAGTACATTCATGATCCATTTAAAAAAAATCTCAAAAAAAATTTAAAGTAAACACAATTTCAAATCACTTGAACTTGAAAGTTATTGATAATTATGATGAAAAATTGTTGCAATTTTTGGAGACTCAAATCCATGTAAGATCCTTTAACATACAAACTCAAAGAATGCCAAAACTGTACTGAAGAACTTGGTCAAAATTACAGGAAATCTAAAGCAAAAGAAAATAAAGATAGATTGGAAAAATGGTACTGTACTCCTCCCCAAAAACCCTTAAATTCATAAATTGAAAATACAAATTATTTTGTAGCGTGCACAACAACACTATTGAGAACAATTTATTATTGATAATAAGGGTGTTGAAAGTATACCATTAATAATAAAAGGAAACAATGCTTTCAATTTTATGTGAATAGCAACAAGAAAGAAGAGAAGTTTTACTCTATTGCTAGTGAAGGCATTCAAAGGAGGAGATTTACCTTCATTAATTAGGAGAGCAACATATAAAAGGCCCTTGGTAACTAGATACCAATATAAAATGAGGCCCTTGATAAGAGAACAGTATGAAAAAGACCATTGATAACCAGAGAGCAATATAATAAAAAACCTCCTTCATAACCAAAGACCAATATTAAAAAGGCTCTTGGTAACTAGAAAGCAATATAAAATAAGCCCTTGATAACCAGAGAGCAATATAAAAAGGACATTGATAACCAGAGAGCAATATAAAAAACGTCCTTCATAACCAAAGACCAATATAAAAAAGGCTCTTGGTAACTAGAAAGCAATATAAAATAAGCCCTTGATAACCAGAGAGCAATATAAAAAGGCCATTGATAACCAGAGAGCAATATAAAAAACCATTGATAACCAGAGAGCAATATAAAAAACGTCCTTCATAACCAAAGACCAATATAAAAAAGGCTCTTGGTAACTAGAAAGCAATATAAAATAAGCCCTTGATAACCAGAGAGCAATATAAAAAGGACATTGATAACTAGAGAGCAATATAAAAAACGTCCTTCATAACCAAAGACCAATATAAAAAAGGCTCTTGGTAACTAGAAAGCAATATAAAATAAGCCCTTGATAACCAGAGAGCAATATAAAAAGGCCATTGATAACCAGAGAGCAATATAAAAAACGTCCTTCATAACCAAAGACCAATATAAAAAAGGCCCTAGGTAACTAGAAAGCAATATAAAATAAGCCCTTGATAACCAGAGAGCAATATAAAAAGGACATTGATAACCAGAGAGCAATATAAAAAGTCCCTGGATAACCAGAGCAATATAAAAAAGCCCCTGGATAACCAGAGAGTAATATAAAAAAGGCCCTTGATAACCAGAGAGCAATAAGAAAAGGAAACAATGCTTTTAATTTTGTGAATATTAACAAGAAAGAATAGAAGTTTTATTCAATTGATAGTGAATGCATTCAAAGGAGGAGATTTACCTTTATTAATTAGGAGACCAATATAAAATACTGTAAGGCCCTTGATAATAAGAGAACAGTATAAAAAAAGACCATTGATAACCAGAGAGCAATATAAATAACGCCCTTCATAACCAAAGAGCAATATAAAAAAAGACTTGGTAACTAGAAAACAATATAAATAGGCCCTTAATAACCAGAGAGCAATATAAAAAAGGCCATTGATAACCAGAGAGCAATATAGAAAAGGCACTGGGTAACCAGAGAGCAATATATAAAAGGTCATTGATAACCAGAGAGCAATATAAAAAAGGACTTTGATTATTAGGGAGCAATATAAAAAGGCCCTTAGTAACTAGAAAGCAATATAATAAAGGCCCTTGGTAATTAGAGAGCAATATAAAAAAGGTCCTTGATAACCATAGAGAAATATGAAAAATGTCCTTGATAATTATAGTGCAATATAAAAAAGGCCCTTGATAATTATAGACTAATATAAAAAAGGCACTTGGTAACCAAAGAGCAATATAAAAAAGGCCCTTATCATTAGAGATCAATATAAAAAGGCTATAGGTACCTTGAAAGCAATACGAGAAAGGCCCTTAGTAACTACAGAGCAATATAAAAAGGCCTGTGATAACTAGAGATCATTATAAAAGGGTCTTGATAACCAAAGAGCAATATAGAAAAGGCTCTTGGTAATTAGAAAGCAATATAAAAAGGCCCTTGGATACTAGAAAGCAATATGAGAAAGGCCCTTGGTAACTAGAGAGCAATATGAGAAAGGCCCTTGGTAACTAGAGAGCAATATGAGAAAGGCCTTTGATAACCTGAGAGCAATATAAAAAGACTCTTGGTAACCAGATTATTATAATTTTTACTAGCCAAGCTACAACCCTAGTTGGAAAAGCAAGATGCTATAAGCCCAAGGGTTCCAATAGGGAAAAATAGCCCAGTGAGGAAAGGAAATAAGGAAATAGATAAGTGATGAGAATAAATTAACACAATCATTCTAAAACCAGTGACGTCAAAACAGATATGTCCTATATAAACTATAAAAAGACTCATGTCCGCCTGGTCAACATAACATTTGCTCCAACTTTGAACTTTTGAAGTTCTACTGATTTAACTACCCGATTAGGAAGATTATTCCACAACTTGGTAACAGCTGGAACAAAACTTCTAGAATACTGTGTAGTATTGAGCCTCATGATGGAGAAGGAATTAACTGCCTGCCTAGTATTACGAACAGGATAGAATTGTCCCGGGAGATCTGAATGTAAAGGATGGTCAGAGTCAAGAAAAATCTTATGCAACATGCATAATGAACTAATTGAATGACGGTACCAAAGATTAATATCTAGATCAGGAATAAGAAATTTAAAAGACTGTAAGTTTCTGTCCAACAAATTAAGATGAGAATCAGCAGCTGAACACCAGACAGGAGAACAATACTCAAAACAAGGTAGAATGAAAGAATTAAAACACTTCTTCAGAATAGATTGATCACCGAAAATCTTGTGAGACTTTCTCAATAAGCCAGTTTTTTGTGCAATTGAAGAAGACACAGACCTAATGTGTTTCTCAAAAGTAAATTTGCTATCGAGAATCACACCTAAAATTTTAAAAGTGTCATACAAATTTAAAGAAACATTATCAATACAGAGATCCGGATGTTGAGGAGCTACTGTCCTTGATCTACTTACAATCATATTAGGATTCAACTTCATACCCCATAATTTGCACCATGCACTTAGCTAAATCTCTATTAAGGGATTCACCAACCCCAGATCTACATTCAGGGGATGGAATTGATGCAAAAAAAGTAGCATCATCTGCATATGCAACAAGCTTGTTTTCTAGGCCAAACCATATGTCATGTGTATATAGTATGAAAAGTATTGGGCCAAGAACACTACTCTGTGGAACACCGGATATCACATTCCTTTACTCACTATGGTGCTCATCAACAACAACTCTTTGAGATCTATTACTTAAAAAATCAATAATAATGCAAAGAAACGACCCACTCACTCCCAACTGTTTGAGTTTGAAAACAAGGGCCTCATGATTAACACGGTCAAAGGCAGCACTAAAATCAAGGCCAATCATACGAACTTCCTGACCACAATCAAGGGATTTCTGTACAGCATTGGAGATTGTAAGAAGGGCATCACATGTTCCAAGGCCTTTACGAAAACCAAATTGCAAACTAGGGAATAGATGATTACCTTCAGCAAACCTATTAAAACGTTTTGCCAGAAGACATTCAAAAACTTTAGATAATATGGGAGTTATGGAAATTGGGCGGTAATCAGTGGGACTTGAGCTACCACAAACACATTTACATAGAGGAGTAACATTACCAATTCTCCAACAAGTGCTAAAAGCTCCTTCTTGCTAACTTGCGCAAAATAACAGATAACTTTTGAGCTAAGAAATCTGCAGTCTTTATAAAAAACAAAGGAAAAATGCCATTTGGGTCTACACCTCCATAAGCATCAAGGTCCATCAACAGAGCTTTAATCTCACGAGATCGAAAAGCTAAACTAGTTAGTTTAGCCTCAGGAAAACAAGAATGAGGAAGTTCAAGTTTTTCATTACTCTGTTTACTGTCAAAAACATCAGCCAACAGGGTTGCCTTTTCCTTTGGACAGTGAGTAACTGAGCCATCTGGTTTAAGTAAAGGAGGAACTGTTGCATCTACACCAAAGAGGGCAGATTTAAGGGTAGATCACCATTTATGTTCCTGAGTTGTACCAAAAAGGGTTTCTTTTATGGTTAAATTGTACTCCTTTTCAGTTGAGGCATAAACTCTCTGAGCAAAAGCTCGAAGCTGAGTATAGTTGTTCCAGGTCAAATCTAATCTGTTACCCTTCCAAAGATGATAGGCCTCCTGCTTCTCCAAATAAGCACGTCCACAGTCATCATTGAACCATGGTTTGTCCTTCACTCGGTACCTTAGCACACGATAAGGGATACACCTATCAATTATGTTGACTAGATTCTCATTCAAAGGGACAACAGGATCTACACTACTATATAATTGTGACGAATTCAAACACAAAAGATCATGCAAAATCCCATTCCAGTCTGCTTGGGATTGCATATAAATTTTACAAGAGTATGATATATCAGGGACAGGCTGCTCAGTCTTCACTACTAATGAAATCAAGGCATGATCAGATGTCCCGACTGGAGAACCAACCTTACTAGTTATAACGCCAGGGGAGTCAGTGTATACGAGGTCCAAGCAATTACCAAACCTCTGAGTAGCTTCATTTATGATTTGCTCACAGCCTGATTCAGAAGCAAAGTCTAAAGCTCTTAAGCCGTGGCGATCGGTAGGAGAGATAGAACTTAACCACTCCCTTTGGTGAGCATTAAAATCACTAACAAAGACAAAAGAAGCCTTTCTATCATCATCTTGTATCTTAGCCATAATGGTAAGAAGACAATCAAAGATAGAATCATCCATGTCTAGATTCCGGTAGATGGAACACAAATAAAAGTTGTTATGCCTGCCACAAACTTTTATCACCTGAATCTCATGACAACCACATTGATAGCAGGACTTATGAGAAGCAGGGTACTCGGTCCTAATATACACCGCCATTCCCCTGGCCCTAGGGATGGCATCACGTTTCAACATTATTGGCTTCTTAAAACCAATTATAAGAAGCTTAGATGAGTGCCTCATTTTAGAAACCAAAGTTTCTGAGCACAAAAGAATATCATACTGTCTGGACGCAACTGTAAGGTCTTGGATATTTGCAAGAAGACTACGAATATTGCAATACAGAAGACGACATTGACGAAATCTAGGACGTACTGGTCCCGGATTTTGCTCAATGTCTCCAGACAGCATAAGAATTAATAGAAATAAAAACGAGACATCATACTTAAAAACTAGACTAACAAGAATTATAACAAAAACAATATGTACAGAATTATATATAAAGTGATTGATGAAACCCATAGACTATAGTAAAAAGTCGGAAAAACTGGTCAACATGGAGGAGCCGATACACCATGCAAGGCTAAATACCCTCCAGGATAGCCACTTCAACTGAAGGGAGGACAGTAAGGATGGTTTTGAGAAGAAAAAGAATCAGAAAAGGAAAAGACAACCTTTTGATAAACCACCAGGCATCCATGGCCCTTCTATTAAGCCTGCCCAACACACCATTTCAAAAACACGAGGAAGAAAAAAAAAATAATAAGATAGAATAGTATGCCCGAGTGTACCCTCAAGCAAGAGAACTCTAACCCAAGACAGTGGAAGACCATGGTACAGAGGCTATGGCACTACCCAAGACTAGAGAACAATGGTTTAATTTTGGAGTGTCCTTCTCCTAGAAGAGCTGCTTACCATTGCTAAAGAGTCTCTTCTACCCTTACCAAGAGGAAAGTACACTGAGCAAATTGCAGTACAGTAATTAACCCCTTGGGTGAAGAAGTGTTTAGTATCTCATTGTTGTCAGGTGTATGAGGAAAGACGAGACTATGTAAAGAATAGGCCAGACTATTCTTTGTAAGTGTAGGCAAAGAAAAAATAAGCCATAACCAGAGAGAGGGTTATGGCCAGTCAAAGGATCCAATACCTCTCTAGCGGTAGTATCTCAACGGGTGGCTGGGGCCCTGGCCAACTAGAGAGCAATATAAAAAGGCCCTTGATAACTAGAGAGCAATATAAAAAGACCCTTGGTAAACAGAGAACAATAAAAAGGCTCTTGATAACTAGAGAGCAATATAAAAAAGGCCCTTGATAACCAGAGAGCAATATAAAAAGGCCTTGATAACCAGAGAGCAATATAAAAAGGCCCTTGATAACCAGAGAGCAATATTAAAAAGGCCCTTGATAACCAGAGAGCAATATAAAAAGGCCCCTGATAACCAGAGAGCAATATAAAAAGGCCCTTGACAATTGGAAAAGCATAACTAGGTAAGCCCAAGGAGTCCAATTATAAATATAACACATTGCACAAAGGAAACAATAGTAACAAATAAACTTTAAGTGATAAATATCAAAGTAAGATTAGGAAATTTATTAGGAGCATTAACAATTTGAATAAATAAGTCATGAAAACAGAGAGGGAAATAGAGATGATGCCGAATGTCACTGGTCGGTTAGTGATTCTTAGTAATGTCTCCATAGACGACATTTGCTGCCTGGATCCCGGAATAGTACTGTTAGTACCCTGCAAGAAGTAATAGTAAGCACCTGCATCCAGTGAAAAATTATTGGATTAGCTACAGAGGGCAAGGGCAGTGCCTGAGTACCGGGTGACAAGAGTAAGTAATTGGATAGATATCCTATGTCTGAAACCCATCTACCTCAAGTGATTTAGCAGACGATTTAGAAGAGATGGATAAAAGATTTTTAAAACAAGAAGTGCGGGTTAAGTTAGAACTCGAGCTTATGGTGGCCTGTTGGTAACATCCTTGCCTGGTGATTGTCAGACTGGGGTTCAAGTCCTGCTCAAAGTCGTTAGTTCCTTTGGTCGCTGCAACTTCACCATTTTTGTGAGCTAAGGATGGGGTATTTGGGGGAGCCTACATTTCTACCTGCTGAGTCATCAGCAGCCATTGCTTGGCCCTCCTTGGTCCTAGTTTGGGTGGAGAGGTGGCTTGGGCACTGATCATATGTAGATATGGTCTGTCTCTAGGACATTATCTTGCATGGTAGGGCAATGTCACTGTCCCTTCGAACAAGTAAATGCTGTATCACATAAGGGCATGCGACCTCGGTTGCAATGTGCAGCAGACTAAAGGATACTTCAGTAGCAGACAACAACGACGACCCAGAAGTTTCCTGAGTACTGCAGCATCCATTCATGCAAGACTGCTTAAACTAGAAGTACCAAGATTTGATGGCCAAATGACCCAATGGCAGAGTTTCTGGGATCAGTTTTCCTCCCATATAGATGACACGGAGTTGCCAGTCATTAGCAAGGTAGCATATTTGTTGTCAATGTTAGACAGTCCTGAAATAGACGTGGTACAAGGCGTGCCACACACCAGTGCCATCTATAGAACTGCCGTCAACCTACTCAAGGAAAAATTTGGCAATTCTGAGTGCATTATTCACGCACATGTCCAAGCTCTTCTTTTTCTGCAAGTACCTGTGAACCAAGGTGAGAACTTCATCAACCAGTTTTGGAGACTAAGTGATGAAGTCATAAAACATACAAGAAGCTTAGATGCTTTTGGAGTAACAGGCAAGCAGTATGAAGTTCTCTTGACACCTATGACTGTATCACAGCATCCTATGGAGTTAGGGCTACGCTGGTCAAGAGAATGCAGTGACCATGAAAGTTATCTTGATTGCTTATTGAAGTGGCTTAAAGGAGGAGGAGATGCCATGTTTGGATACAAACCCACCGAAGGTTACTGATTGATAAATGATTTTTTGGAAAGCTTCCAAAGACTCAAAGAATTATCAGTTAAAAGATGTGGATGCCAAGAAGTTACAATCCTGGACCTTCTTACAATCATAATTTAAGTTTTGTTTCTGATCAACTTCATCTCCTATGATTTGCACCATGCACTAGATCTCTATTATTGGATTCAGCAATGAACGGTTTAAACTGAAAAGTAATCAGGCGGGAACACTACTCTATGGAAAACCACATATTGTATTCCTGTAGTCACTATGGTGTCTATCAATAACTGTGCAATCTGTAACTTAAAATTTCAATCATGATATAAGAAATTTCCAACTTACTCCTATCTTTATGAGGATGATTAAGACAGTCAAGGGTGGTACTAAAATTAAGACCATTCATACAAGTTTCCTAATTATTATTATTATTATTATTATTATTATTATTATTATTATTATTATTATTATTATTATTACTAGCTAAGCCACAACCCTAGTTGGAAAAGCAAGGGCCCCTAGAGTAATAAATAACCCAGTGAGGAAAGGATAGATAAACGATATAAGAGGTAATGAACAATTAAAATAAAATATTTTAAAAACATTAACCCCATTAAAAGATATTTCATATATGAACTATAAAAAGACTTATGTCAGCCTGTTCAACATAAAAGAAATTGCTGCAAGTTTGAACTTTTCAAGTTATACTGATTCAACTACCCGATTAGGAAGATCATCCCACAACTTGGTCACGGCTGGAATAAAACTTCTAGAGTCGGAGTAGTATTGAGCCTCGTGATGGAGAAGTCCTGACTATTAGAATTAACTGCCTGCCTGGTATTACGAACAGAATGGGACTGTCCGGGATTATCTGAATGCAAAGGCTGGTCAGAATTATGAAAAACCTTTTGCAACATGCATAATGAACTTATTGAATGACAGTGCCAGGGATTAATATCTAGATCAGGAATAAGAAATTTAATAGACCCTAAATTCCTTTCCAACAAATTAAGATGAGAATCAACTGCTGAAGACCAGACTGGAGAACAATACTCGAAACAAGGTAAAATGAAAGTTAAAGCAATAGAGTGATCACAAAATCTTGAATGACTTAATCAATTAGCCAATTTTTTGTGCAATTGAAGAAGACACAGACCTAATGTGTTTCTCAAAAGTACATTTGCTGTCAAGAATCACACCTAAAATTTTAAAAAGTCATACAGTTAAGAAACATTATCAATGCTGAGATCCGGATGTTGAGGAGCTGCTGTCTTTGACCTACTGACAATCATACATTAAGTTTTGTTAGGATTCAACTTCATGCAACATAATTTGCACCATGCACTAATTTTAGCTAGATCTCTATTAAGGGATTCACCAACCCCAGATCTACAATCAAGTTATTAATTTGATGCAAAGAGAGTAGCATCATCTGCATATGCAAAAAGCTTGTTTTCTAGGCCAAAACACATGTCACGTGTGTATAGCATGCAAAGCAATGGGCCAAGGACACTACCTTGAGGTGCTATAAGCCCAAGGGCTCCAACAGGGAAAAATAGTCAAGTGAGGAAAGGTAATATATTAATGGTATGAGAAATAATGAACAATTAAAACGAAATATTTTAAAAACAGCAACATCATCAAAACAGATATTACATAAAAAGACTATGTCAGCCTGTTCAACATAAAAAACTTTTGCTGTAAGTTCTACTGATTCAAATACCCGATTCGAAAGATCATTCCACAACTTGGTCAAAGCTGGAATAACACTTAGAATACTGTGTAGTATTGGGCATCATGGTGTAGAAGGCCTGACTATTAGAATTAATTGCATGCCTAGTATTACGAATAGGATGGAACTCTCCGGGAAGATCTGAATGTAAAGGATGGTCACAATTAAGAAAAATCTTATGCAACAGGCAAAACTGGATATATATATATATATATATATATATATATATATATATATATATATATATATATATATATATTATATATATATATATTATATAATATATATATATATATATATATATATATATATATATATATTATATATATATATATATATATATATATATATATATATATATATATATATATATATATATATATATATATATATATATATATATATATGTATGTATATATATATGTATGTATTTTGTAGGTTGGCCAGAGCACCAGCCACCCTTTGAAATACTACCGATAGAGGGTTATTGGGTCCTTTGACTGGCCAGATAGTACTACACTGGATCCTTCTCTCTGGTTATGGCTTACTTTCCTTTAGCCTACACATACACCGAATAGTCTGGCATATTCTTTACACATTCGCCTCTGTCCTCATACACCTGACAACACTCAGATTACCAAACAATTCTTCATCGCGCAAGTGGTTAACTACTGCACAATAAATTGTTCAGTGGTTACTTTCCTCTCATTAAGGGTAGGAAAGTGTCTTTAGGTATGATAAACAGCTCTTCTAGGAGGACTCTCCAAAATCAAACCATTGTTCTCTAGTTATGGGTAGTGCCATAGCCTGTACCATGGTGTTCCACTGTCTTTGGGTGTAGAGTTCTCTTGCTTGAGGGTACACTCTGGCAAACTATTCTATCTTATTTCTCTTCCTCTTGTTTTTTTAATTTTCATAGTTTATATATATTCTTGAAGAGTTTTGACATTACTGTTCACTACTTTAATTGTAGTATATTTATTAATTAAATACTCTCCTCACTGGGCTATTTTCCCTGTTGGAGCCCTTGTACTTATAGCATCCTGCTTTTCCAACTAGGGTTATATCTTGGCAAGTGATATATATATATATATATATATATATATATATATATATATATATATATGTATATATATGATAAATTTTGCAAATTTAGACGTGTTTTTCATATTCAAATAAGCCATATATATTTTTGCTACATTAATGTCTGGATTCTCTTAACGACTTCGGGATCAAAGCCCCAGGCGAAATCACACAAAGACAAGTACAGAAGAATTGTCATTGTCTTTTATCTTTCTTCGTGGCCAAGTGGTAGTCACTGTGTATACAAGCTTGCCGGACCAGGGTTCGATTCCCGGCCGGTCACAAGCTCTTGACTTTGTGTGATTTCGCCTGGGGCTCTGATCCCGAAGTCGTTAAGAGAATCCAGACATTAATGTATCAAAAATATATATGGCTTATTTGAATATGTATATATATATTTCTTTTTTTTCCCGTCACTCTGAGCTATATTGCCAATTGTATGACTATTTGGTCTCTTCCCATCCCACGGGTTGGGGGTAACGGGAGTGGTTAGGAAAAGTGTAAGGGTTGGGAAGGGTTGAATCTGTGTATATCTGTCTAAATGTTTAGCCGTCATTTGTGACGGGGCACGTACACTAGGAGGTATGTATGTAGATATATATATATATATATATATATATATATATATATATATATATATATATATATATATATATATATCATATACACACAATCAGACTTCCTTATCAGCACGTTCCTCAACTACGGATTCACTCGTTTATGGGTGGCCAATTGGTACAAATTTAGAAAATAAACCAATCGATGAGTAATAGACATACTGGTTCGCATTCGATAAACCAATCAATGAGTAATAAAAATACTGGTCCGCATTCAATAAACCAATCAATGAATAAGACATACTGGTCTGCATTCGATAAACCAATCATTGAGTAATAGACATACTGGTCCGCTTTTGATAAGCCAATCAATGGTTTATAGACATACCGGTCCGCATTTGATAAACCAATCAATGAGTAATAGACATACTGGTCCGCATTAGATAAACCAATCAATTAGTAATAGATATATTGGTCTGCATTCAATAAACCAATCCTTGAGAAACAGGGGATAAGTAATAACTATACTTGCCTGTATTCGATAAACCAATCAATGAGTAATAGACATACTGGATTGCATTCGATAAACCAATCAATGAGTAATAGACATTCTGGTCTGCATTTGTTAAACCAATCAATGAGTAATAGACATACTGGTCTGGTTCAATAAACCAATCAATGAGTAATAGACATACTGGTCCGCATTAAATAAACCAATCCACGAGAAACAGGGGATAAGTAGGAACCATACTTGTCTGTATTAGATAAAGCAATCAATGGGTAGTAGAAATACTGGTCTGTATTCGATAAACCAATCAATGAGTAATAGACCCACTGGTCCGCATTCAATAAACCTATCAATGAGTAAGACATAACGGTCCGCATTCGATAAACCAATCAATGAGTAATAGACATACTGGTCCGCATTCAATAAACCAATCAATGAGTAATAGACATACTGGTCCACATTCAATAAACCAATCAATGAATAATAAACATACTGGGTCGCATTCAATAAACCAATCAATGAGTAATAGACATACTGGTCCGCATTCAATAAATAAATCCATGAGAAACAAGGGATGAGTAATAACCATACTTGTCTGTATTTGATAAACCAATCAATGAGTAATAGACATACTGGTCCACATTCAATAAACTAATCAATGAATAAGACATACTGGTCCGCATTTGATAAGCCAATCAATGGGTTATGGACATACCGGTCCGCATTTGATAAACCAATCAATGAGTAATAGACATACTGGTCCGCATTCGATAAACCAATTAATGAGTAATAGACATACTGGCCTGCATTTGATAAACCAATCAATTAGTAATAAGAAACAGGGAATAAGTAATTATACTTGCCTTATTCGATAAACCGATCAAGGAGTAATAGACATACTGGATTGTATTCGATAAACCATTCAATGAGTAATAGTCATACTGGTCCACATTCAATAAACAAATCAATGAGTAATAGACATTCTGGTCTGCATTCGATAAACCAATCAATGAGTAATAGACATACTGCTCTGGTTCAATAAACCAATCAATGAGTAATAGACATACTGGTCCGCATTAAATAAACCAATCCACGAGAAACAGGGGATAAGTAGTAACCATACTTGTCTCTATTTAATAAAGCAATCAATGGGTAGTAGACATACTGGTCTGTATTCGATAAACCAATCAATGGGTAATAGACATACTGGTCCGCATTCAATAAACCAATCAATGAGTAAGACATAACGGTCCGCAAACGATAAACCATTCAATGAGTAATAGACATACTGGTCTGCATTCAAAAAACCAATCAATGAGTAATAGATATACTGTTCCGCATTCGATAAACCAATCAATGAGTAATAGACAAACTGGTCTGTATTCAATCAACCAATCTATGAGTAATAGACATACTGGTCCACATTCAAAAAACCAATCAATGAGTAATAGACATACTGGTCTGCATTCGATACACCAATCAATGAGTTGTACCAACCGTGTTTCACACAATTGTACATAATTCCTTTTGTATACATTATGCTTGTATCTTTGCTCCTCCCTCGCACTAAAACGAACATGAAAATTCCTATCTGGTTTTTCCTCTGTAATATTGTCTGTCTTGTGAACTTGTTATGTCCTGTTGCCTTGAGGTTTTGTATATAAGGAGAGTGTTCCACAACAATATAACTCAGTCGTTTCCAATCTGCCTTTGAGTTCACAACTCCTCTCTCGGCCCGTCACAGAGTAATAGACATAGTGGTTTGTATTCAATCAACCAATCTATGAGTAATAGACATACTGGTCCGCATTCAATAAACCAATCAATGAGTAATAGACATACTGGTCCGCATTCAATAAACCAATCAATGAGTAATAGACATACTGGTCTGTATTCAATAAACCAATCAATGAGTAATAGACATACTGGTCTGCATTCAATAAATAAATCCATGAGAAACAGGGGATGAGTAATAACCATACTTGTCTGTATTTGATAAACCAATCTATGAGTAATAGACATACTGGTCTGCATTCAATAAACCCACCAATAAGTAAGACATACTGGTCTGCATTCGATAAACCAGTCTATGAGTAAAAGACATGCTGGTCATCATTCCATAAATCAATCAATGAGTAATAGAAATACTGGTCCGCATTCAATAAACCAATCAATGAATAAGACATACTGGTCCGCATTCGATAAGCCAATCAATGGGCTATAGACATACCGGTCCACATTTGATAAACCAATCAATGAGTAATAGACATACTGGTCCGCATTCGATAAACCAATCAATTAGTAATAAACATACTGGCCTGCATTTGATAAACCAATCAATTAGTAATAGATATACTGGTCTATTCAATCAACCAATCTATGAGTAATAGACATTTTGGTACGCATTCAATAAACCAATCAATGAGTAATAGACATACTGGTCTTTATTCAATAAACCAATCTATGAGTAATAGACATACTGGTCCACATTCAATAAACCAATCAAAGAGTAATAGACATACTGGTCCGCATTCAATAAATAAATCCATGAGAAACAGGGGATGAGTAAAAACCATACTTTTCTGTATTTGATAAACCAATCTATGAGTAATAGACATACTGGTCTGCATTCAATAAACCCATCAATAAGTAATAGAGAAACTGGTCCGCATTCAATAAACCAATCAATGAGTAGTAGACTTAGTGGTCTGCATTCGATAAAACAATCAATGAGTAATAGACATACTGGTGTGCATTCGATAAACCAATCATTAAGTAATAGACATACTGTTCCTCATTCAATAAACCGATCAATGAGCAAGACATACTGGTTCACAATTGATAAACCAATCAATGAGTAATAGACATACTGGTCCACATTCAATAAACCCATCAATGAGTAATAGACATAGTGGTCTGCATTCGATAAAACAATCAATGAGTAATAGACATACTGCTGTGCATTCGATAAACCAATCATTGAGTAATAGACATACTGTTCCTCATTCAATAAACCGATCAATGAGTAAGACATACTGGTTCACAATTGATAAACCAATCAATGAGTAATAGACATACTGGTCCACATACGATAAATCAATCAATAAGTAACAGGTGATAAGTAATAACCATACTTTTCTCTATTTGATAAACCATTCAATTAGTAATAGACATACTGGTCTGTATTCGATAAACCACTCAATGAGTAATATACATACTGTTCCGCATTCAGTGAACCAATCAATGAGTAAGACACACTGGTTCACATTTGATAAACCAATCAATTAGTAATAGACATACTGGTCCGCATATGATAAACCAATCAATGAGTAATAGACATACTGGTCCACATTCATTAAACCAATGAATGAGTAATAGACACATTGGTCCACATTCCATAAACCAATATATGAGAAACATGGGATGAGTAATAAACATACTTGTCTGTATTTGATAAACCAATCAGTGAGTAATAGACATACTGGTCCGCATTCAAAAAAACAGTCAATGAGTAATAGACATACTGGTCCGCATTCGATAAACCAATCAATGAGTAATAGACATACTGGTCCGTATTCGATAAACCAATCAATGAGTAATAGACATACTGGTCCGTATTCGATAAACCAATCAATGAGTAATAGACATACTGGTCAGCATTCGATGAACCAATCAATGAGTAATAGACATACTGGTCCGTATTCGATAAACCAATCAATGAGTAATAGACATACTGATCAGCATTCGATGAACCAATCAATGAGTAATAGACATACTGGTCCGTATTCGATAAACCAATCAATGAGTAATAGACATACTGGTCCACATTCATTAAACCAATTAATGAGTAATAGACATTGGTCCACATTCCATAAACCAATATATGAGAAACATGGGATGAGTAATAAACATACTTGTCTGTATTTGATAAACCAATCAGTGAGTAATAGACATACTGGTCCGCATTCAAAAAACCAGTCAATGAGTAATAGACATACTGGTCCGCATTCGATAAACCAATCAATGAGTAATAGACATACTGGTCCGTATTCGATAAACCAATCAATGAGTAATAGACATACTGGTCTGCATTCGATAAACCAATCAATGAGTAATAGACATACTGGTCAGCATTCGATGAACCAATCAATGAGTAATAGACATACTGGTCCGTATTCGATAAACCAATCAATGAGTAATAGACATACTGGTCAGCATTCGATGAACCAATCAGTGAGTAATAGACATACTGGTCCGTATTCGATAAACCAATCAATGAGTAATAGACATACTGGTCAGCATTCGACGAACCAATCAATGAGTAATAGACATACTGGGCCGTATTCAATAAACCAATCAATGAGTAATAGACATACTAGTCAGCATTCGACGAACCAATCAATGAGTAATAGACATACTGGTCCACATTCGATAAACCAATCATTGAGTAATAGACATACTGGTCCGTATTCGATAAACCAATCATTGAGTAATAGACATACTGGTCAGCATTCGATAAACCATCATTGAGTAATAGACATAATGGTCCGTATTCCATAAACCAATCATTGAGTAATAGACATACTGGTCAGCATTCGATAAACCATCATTGAGTAATAGACATAATGGTCCGTATTCCATAAACCAATCATTGAGTAATAGACATACTGGTCCGTATTCGATAAACCAATCATTGAGTAATAGACATACTGGTCAGCATTCGATAAACCAATCATTGAGTAATAGACATACTGGTCCGTATTCGATAAACCAATCATTGAGTAATAGACATACTGGTCCACATTCAATAAACCAATCAATGAGTAATAGACATACTGGTCAGCATTCGATGAACCAATCAATGAGTAATAGACATACTGGTCCACATTCAATAAACTAATCAATGAATAAGACATACTGGTCCGCATTTGATAAGCCAATCAATGGGTTATGGACATACCGGTCCGCATTTGATAAACCAATCAATGAGTAATAGACATACTGGTCCGCATTCGATAAACCAATTAATGAGTAATAGACATACTGGCCTGCATTTGATAAACCAATCAATTAGTAATAAGAAACAGGGAATAAGTAATTATACTTGCCTTATTCGATAAACCAATCAAGGAGTAATAGACATACTGGATTGTATTCGATAAACCATTCAATGAGTAATAGTCATACTGGTCCACATTCAATAAACAAATCAATGAGTAATAGATATTCTGGTCTGCATTCGATAAACCAATCAATGAGTAATAGACATACTGCTCTGGTTCAATAAACCAATCAATGAGTAATAGACATACTGGTCCGCATTAAATAAACCAATCCACGAGAAACAGGGGATAAGTAGTAACCATACTTGTCTCTATTTAATAAAGCAATCAATGGGTAGTAGACATACTGGTCTGTATTCGATAAACCAATCAATGGGTAATAGACATACTGGTCCGCATTCAATAAACCAATCAATGAGTAAGACATAACGGTCCGCAAACGATAAACCATTCAATGAGTAATAGACATACTGGTCTGCATTCAATAAACCAATCAATGAGTAATAGATATACTGTTCCGCATTCGATAAACCAATCAATGAGTAATAGACAAACTGGTCTGTATTCAATCAACCAATCTATGAGTAATAGACATACTGGTCCACATTCAAAAAACCAATCAATGAGTAATAGACATACTGGTCTGCATTCGATACACCAATCAATGAGTTGTACCAACCGTGTTTCACACAATTGTACATAATTCCTTTTGTATACATTATGCTTGTATCTTTGCTCCTCCCTCGCACTAAAACGAACATGAAAATTCCTATCTGGTTTTTCCTCTGTAATATTGTCTGTCTTGTGAACTTGTTATGTCCTGTTGCCTTGAGGTTTTGTATATAAGGAGAGTGTTCCACAACAATATAACTCAGTCGTTTCCAATCTGCCTTTGAGTTCACAACTCCTCTCTCGGCCCGTCACAGAGTAATAGACATAGTGGTCTGTATTCAATCAACCAATCTATGAGTAATAGACATACTGGTCCGCATTCAATAAACCAATCAATGAGTAATAGACATACTGGTCCGCATTCAATAAACCAATCAATGAGTAATAGACATACTGGTCTGTATTCAATAAACCAATCAATGAGTAATAGACATACTGGTCTGTATTCAATAAACCAATCAATGAGTAATAGACATACTGGTCTGCATTCAATAAATAAATCCATGAGAAACAGGGGATGAGTAATAACCATACTTGTCTGTATTTGATAAACCAATCTATGAGTAATAGACATACTGGTCTGCATTCAATAAACCCACCAATAAGTAAGACATACTGGTCTGCATTCGATAAACCAGTCTATGAGTAAAAGACATGCTGGTCATCATTCCATAAATCAATCAATGAGTAATAGAAATACTGGTCCGCATTCAATAAACCAATCAATGAATAAGACATACTGGTCCGCATTCGATAAGCCAATCAATGGGCTATAGACATACCGGTCCACATTTGATAAACCAATCAATGAGTAATAGACATACTGGTCCGCATTCGATAAACCAATCAATTAGTAATAAACATACTGGCCTGCATTTGATAAACCAACCAATTAGTAATAGATATACTGGTCTATTCAATCAACTAATCTATGAGTAATAGACATATTGGTCCGCATTCAATAAACCAATCAATGAGTAATAGACATACTGGTCTTTATTCAATAAACCAATCTATGAGTAATAGACATACTGGTCCACATTCAATAAACCAATCAAAGAGTAATAGACATACTGGTCCGCATTCAATAAATAAATCCATGAGAAACAGGGGATGAGTAAAAACCATACTTTTCTGTATTTGATAAACCAATCTATGAGTAATAGACATACTGGTCTGCATTCAATAAACCCATCAATAAGTAATAGAGAAACTGGTCCGCATTCAATAAACCAATCAATGAGTAGTAGACTTAGTGGTCTGCATTCGATAAAACAATCAATGAGTAATAGACATACTGGTGTGCATTCGATAAACCAATCATTAAGTAATAGACATACTGTTCCTCATTCAATAAACCGATCAATGAGCAAGACATACTGGTTCACAATTGATAAACCAATCAATGAGTAATAGACATACTGGTCCACTTTCAATAAACCCATCAATGAGTAATAGACATAGTGGTCTGCATTCGATAAAACAATCAATGAGTAATAGACATACTGGTGTGCATTCGATAAACCAATCATTGAGTAATAGACATACTGTTCCTCATTCAATAAACCGATCAATGAGTAAGACATACTGGTTCACAATTGATAAACCAATCAATGAGTAATAGACATACTGGTCCACATACGATAAATCAATCAATAAGTAACAGGTGATAAGTAATAACCATACTTTTCTCTATTTGATAAACCATTCAATTAGTAATAGACATACTGGTCTGTATTCGATAAACCACTCAATGAGTAATATACATACTGTTCCGCATTCAGTGAACCAATCAATGAGTAAGACACACTGGTTCACATTTGATAAACCAATCAATTAGTAATAGACATACTGGTCCGCATATGATAAACCAATCAATGAGTAATAGACATACTGGTCCACATTCATTAAACCAATTAATGAGTAATAGACACATTGGTCCACATTCCATAAACCAATATATGAGAAACATGGGATGAGTAATAAACATACTTGTCTGTATTTGATAAACCAATCAGTGAGTAATAGACATACTGGTCCGCATTCAAAAAAACAGTCAATGAGTAATAGACATACTGGTCCGCATTCGATAAACCAATCAATGAGTAATAGACATACTGGTCCGTATTCGATAAACCAATCAATGAGTAATAGACATACTGGTCCGTATTCGATAAACCAATCAATGAGTAATAGACATACTGGTCAGCATTCGATGAACCAATCAATGAGTAATAGACATACTGGTCCGTATTCGATAAACCAATCAATGAGTAATAGACATACTGATCAGCATTCGATGAACCAATCAATGAGTAATAGACATACTGGTCCGTATTCGATAAACCAATCAATGAGTAATAGACATACTGGTCCACATTCATTAAACCAATTAATGAGTAATAGACATTGGTCCACATTCCATAAACCAATATATGAGAAACATGGGATGAGTAATAAACATACTTGTCTGTATTTGATAAACCAATCAGTGAGTAATAGACATACTGGTCCGCATTCAAAAAACCAGTCAATGAGTAATAGACATACTGGTCCGCATTCGATAAACCAATCAATGAGTAATAGACATACTGGTCCGTATTCGATAAACCAATCAATGAGTAATAGACATACTGGTCTGCATTCGATAAACCAATCAATGAGTAATAGACATACTGGTCAGCATTCGATGAACCAATCAATGAGTAATAGACATACTGGTCCGTATTCGATAAACCAATCAATGAGTAATAGACATACTGGTCAGCATTCGATGAACCAATTAGTGAGTAATAGACATACTGGTCCGTATTCGATAAACCAATCAATGAGTAATAGACATACTGGTCAGCATTCGACGAACCAATCAATGAGTAATAGACATACTGGTCCGTATTCAATAAACCAATCAATGAGTAATAGACATACTGATCAGCATTCGATGAACCAATCAATGAGTAATAGACATACTGGTCCGTATTCGATAAACCAATCAATGAGTAATAGACATACTGGTCCACATTCATTAAACCAATTAATGAGTAATAGACATTGGTCCACATTCCATAAACCAATATATGAGAAACATGGGATGAGTAATAAACATACTTGTCTCTATTTGATAAACCAATCAGTGAGTAATAGACATACTGGTCCGCATTCAAAAAACCAGTCAATGAGTAATAGACATACTGGTCCGCATTCGATAAACCAATCAATGAGTAATAGACATACTGGTCCGTATTCGATAAACCAATCAATGAGTAATAGACATACTGGTCTGCATTCGATAAACCAATCAATGAGTAATAGACATACTGGTCAGCATTCGATGAACCAATCAATGAGTAATAGACATACTGGTCCGTATTCGATAAACCAATCAATGAGTAATAGACATACTGGTCAGCATTCGATGAACCAATCAGTGAGTAATAGACATACTGGTCCGTATTCGATAAACCAATCAATGAGTAATAGACATACTGGTCAGCATTCGACGAACCAATCAATGAGTAATAGACATACTGGGCCGTATTCAATAAACCAATCAATGAGTAATAGACATACTAGTCAGCATTCGACGAACCAATCAATGAGTAATAGACTTACTGGTCCGTATTCGATAAACCAATCAATGAGTAATAGACATACTGGTCCACATTCGATAAACCAATCATTGAGTAATAGACATACTGGTCCGTATTCGATAAACCAATCATTGAGTAATAGACATACTGGTCAGCATTCGATAAACCATCATTGAGTAATAGACATAATGGTCCGTATTCCATAAACCAATCATTGAGTAATAGACATACTGGTCAGCATTCGATAAACCATCATTGAGTAATAGACATAATGGTCCGTATTCCATAAACCAATCATTGAGTAATAGACATACTGGTCCGTATTCAATAAACCAATCATTGAGTAATAGACATACTGGTCAGCATTCGATAAACCAATCATTGAGTAATAGACATACTGGTCCGTATTCGATAAACCAATCATTGAGTAATAGACATACTGGTCCACATTCAATAAACCAATCAATGAGTAATAGACATACTGGTCAGCATTCGATGAACCAATCAATGAGTAATAGACTTACTGGTCCGTATTCGATAAACCAATCAATGAGTAATAGACATACTGGTCCACATTCGATAAACCAATCATTGAGTAATAGACATACTGGTCCGTATTCGATTAACCAATCATTGAGTAATAGACATACTGGTCCACATTCTATAAACCATTCAATTAGTAATAGACATACTGGTCTGTATTCGATAAACCACTCAATGAGTAATATACATACTGTTCCGCATTCAGTGAACCAATCAATGAGTAAGACACACTGGTTCACATTTGATAAACCAATCAATTAGTAATAGACATACTGGTCCGCATATGATAAACCAATCAATGAGTAATAGACATACTGGTCCACATTCATTAAACCAATGAATGAGTAATAGACACATTGGTCCACATTCCATAAACCAATATATGAGAAACATGGGATGAGTAATAAACATACTTGTCTGTATTTGATAAACCAATCAGTGAGTAATAGACATACTGGTCCGCATTCAAAAAAACAGTCAATGAGTAATAGACATACTGGTCCGCATTCGATAAACCAATCAATGAGTAATAGACATACTGGTCCGTATTCGATAAACCAATCAATGAGTAATAGACATACTGGTCCACATTCATTAAACCAATTAATGAGTAATAGACACCTTGGTCCACATTCCATAAACCAATATATGAGAAACATGGGATGAGTAATAAACATACTTGTCTCTATTTGATAAACCAATCAGTGAGTAATAGACATACTGGTCCGCATTCAAAAAACCAGTCAATGAGTAATAGACATACTGGTCCGCATTCGATAAACCAATCAATGAGTAATAGACATACTGGTCCGTATTCGATAAACCAATCAATGAGTAATAGACATCGGTAAACCAATCAATGAGTAATAGACTTACTGGTCAGCATTCGATGAACCAATCAATGAGTAATAGACATACTGGTCCGTATTCGATAAACCAGTCAATGAGTAATAGACATACTGGTCAGCATTCGATGAACCAATCAGTGAGTAATAGACATACTGGTCCGTATTTGATAAACCAATCAATGAGTAATAGACATACTGGTCAGCATTCGATGAACCAATCAATGAGTAATAGACATACTGGGCCGTATTCGAATAACCAATCAATGAGTAATAGACATACTAGTCAGCATTCGATGAACCAATCAATGAGTAATAGACTTACTGGTCCGTATTCGATAAACCAATCAATGAGTAATAGACATACTGGTCCTCATTCGATAAACCAATCATTGAGTAATAGACATACTGGTCCGTATTCGATAAACCAATCATTGAGTAATAGACATACTGGTCAGCATTCGATAAACCATCATTGAGTAATAGACATAATGGTCTGTATTCGATAAACCAATCATTGAGTAATAGACATACTGGTCAGCATTCGATAAACCATCATTGAGTAATAGACATACTGGTCCGTATTCGATAAACCAATCATTGAGTAATAGACATACTGGTCCGTACTCGATAAACCAATCATTGAGTAATAGACATACTGGTCAGCATTCGATAAACCAATCATTGAGTAATAGACATACTGGTCCGTATTCGATAAACCAATCATTGAGTAATAGACATACTGGTCAGCATTCGATAAACCAATCATTGAGTAATAGACATACTGGTCCGTATTCGATAAACCAATCATTGAGTAATAGACATACTGGTCAGCATTCGATAAACCATCATTGAGTAATAGACATACTGGTCAGCATTCGATGAACCAATCAATGAGTAATAGACTTACTGGTCCGTATTCGATAAACCAATCAATGAGTAATAGACATACTGGTCCACATTCGATAAACCAATCATTGAGTAATAGACATACTGGTCCTTATTCGATAAACCAATCATTGAGTAATAGACATACTGGTCCACATTCTATAAACCAATCAATGAGTAATAGACATACTGGTCGGTATTTGATAAACCAATCAATGAGTAAGACCTACTGGTACGCATTCAATAAACTAATTAATTAGTAATAGACATACAGGTACTCATTCGATAAACCAATCAATGAGTAATAGTCATATTGGTCTGCATTTGATAAACCAATACATAAGAAACACGAGGTGAGTAATAACCAAACTAATCCCCATTCGATAAACCAAACAATAAGAAACAGGACTAATATTAATCAAATTGTTTAAGGACATACGGTTGGTTTAGTGGGGATCATAATGGTGTGTGTATGTATGTATGTTTGTAACAATCATACAACTGATTTTTTGTCCGGCCCTGAGGTTAGAAGGTGGTTATAAGCATCCACACCAGTTGTAGTCATTGCTTTCACCGCTGGGAAGCCATAAAGCATTGCTCAAGTTATTTTGTGGTTGTTATGGGGAATTTCTTTAAATTTCCATTTCCTGTCGTAAAGATGCTTATTATTGGTAAGGAATGCTTTTGTTGTTGGTAGTGTTTACTTTATGCATTGTTTTGTGCATTTTAGACCCTTAGGCCTATTGTGAATAGATTCATTTTTACGCGTTACCACATCAAATCTGTGGCCACTTATTTCTTGTAGATTTTAGATTGTATAATTTACTTAATTTTCTACAATTATAATTTAATTTATTTCTGTGCTATCCAACATCAAATTCTATTAGATTTTGTCAATCTTGAACTCAATTTCTACATTTTAGGCCTAATTTATTAGTCTTTTATACTTCAAACAATTAATACACTTTTAGCCTATTTTACAATAACTTTTTACTTCAAAAACGTTATTTATCTTTTTTCCAACATTTAAGATAGAAAAATTATTTCCTTTTTAGCATAGAGAAAGGAAACTCCTTTAAGGTTTCAAACAGGAAATTATAATCTGAAAGTAGGAAAACTTAGTTTCGTGGGAGAACCTTCTCTTTCACGTCTTGGAATTTGTTCGTTGAAGTTTTCCTTTTTAAATTCGTTTAGTTTTGAAGTTTGAATCATGTTGAACTATAAGAATTTATTATGTATCTGGTTTTTCTTTCGGGAATAGGCCTAGTGCCTTTACTGCACTTCAGGTGGTGCACCGTTGGCATTACCAAAAGGTATTTGCTGCGTTCTTCTAGACCTAATGGCACCCACTTTTTAGCCTTGAAGCTTGTTTACACGGTCGAACGGTTCGTCGAACCCGTTAGACGAACTTGCTTGTCAAATTGTTCGAAAAGGTGGAGTCAGTCACAAATGCATAAGGTTTGTGGACAGTGAAGCCACGCCCACTAAAGTTAGGCGAGAACAGACTTTCTACGAACCGTTCGACGAATGAGTTCGACAACCAAATACCCTGAACATACGTTCAAACGCTTGTGTGTCGAACCGCGTTCGACGAACTGTTCGACCGTGTAAAGTTGTAAACCCACCTTTACTGAGGCTTTCTTCTCTGTCAGTGCTTAAACATACAGCTTCCATAGATCCGTTTTTTATAGTCATAGTTGAAGTTTAAAGGTTTAAAAGACGCTCATGAATGACAGAGGCAAGGGACAGTGACATTGCCCTATCAAGCAGGACAATGCCCTAGAGACTGACCATATTACGTATGATCAGTGCCCAAGCCTCCTCTCCACCCAAGCTAGGACCAAGGAGAGCCAAGCAGTGGCTGCTGATGACTCAGCAGATATAATTATAGGCTCCCCCAAACCCCCAATCCTTAGCTCACAAGGATGGTGAGGTTGCAGTGACCAAAGGAACTAACGAGTCTGAGCGGGATTCGAACCCCAGTCTGGCAATCACCAGGCAAAGACGCTACCTCCAGGCCACCATAAGCTGTAATGGATGGATAAAGAGTTGAGTGATGTTTTAATGAAATTGATTAACATTTAACGTTGTTGATATTTATATAATTACCTCTATCAACGAAGTTGGAGAGATATGTTTTGGCCCGTGTTTGTCTCTTTGTTTGTGAACAACTTCCTGGTTACAATTTTACTCAGGGTAGTGAAACTTTCAGGGATTAATTTTTATGTTGAGACGTGGATGTAATTCAATTTTGAAAGTCCAAGGGCAAAGGTCAAGGTTGAGCAAAAGGTCGACCGAATTAACCCTTAGACAAGCTGGTTTCAAAAAATAAGCTGCCGTGGCGGAGGTATGCTCTGTAACGAGTTCCCCTCAATAAAGTTATGTCGTTTTCGTGGAAATTCTCGTTCGTTAGAATGGCAAACTCAACTCTGATTAACCCCCCCCCCCAAATAAAGACTGAAATACTCTAGGCCTATTGTAGATTTTAGTTTTGTTCATTTTTATGAAGTTACAAAAGACAAATACTCCAGGCCTCTTATGGATTTTAGTTTTGCACATTTTTTATGAAGTTAGCCACAAAGCTATCTACTTACAGATCAAATTCCTCTGATTGAAATTTTATTTCGTCAAGTTAAGGAAAGGACAAAGATAGCCGTTGAAAATACTAAAGGATAAATATTGTGAAGTATGTAAAATTTACAGCCACCCGTTGAGATACTACCATTAGAGAGTTATGGGGTCTTTTGACTGGCCAGATAGTACTACATTGGATCCTTCTCTGTGGTTACGGTTCTTTCATTTTGCCTACACATAAACCGAATAGTCTGACCTATTCTTTACAGATTCTTCTCTGTTCTCATACACTTGACAACACTGAGATTGACAAACAATACTTCTTCACCCAAGGGGTTAACTACTGCACTGATTGTTCAGTGGCTACTTTCCTCTTGGTAAGGGTAGAAGAGACTCTTTAGCTATGGTAAGCAGCTCTTCTAGGAGAAGGACACTTCAAAATCAAACCATTGTTCTCTAGTCTTGGGTAGTGTCATAGCTTCTGTACTATGGTCTTCCACTGTCTTGGGTTAGAGTTCTCTTGCTTGAGGGTACACTCGGGCACACTGTTCTATCTAAATTCTCTTCCCTTTGTTTTGTTAAAATATTTATAGTTTATTTAGGAAATATTAATTTTAATGTTGCTACTGCTCTTGAAATATTTTATTTTTCCCTTGTTTCCTTTCCTCACTGGGCTATTTTCCCTGTTGGGGCACCTGGGCTTATAGCATCCTGCTTTTCCAACTAGGGTTGTAGCTTAGCAATTAATGATAATGATAATAATAATAATAATAATAGCCTTACCAAGAGGTTTTTAAAGTACCTTCTTCGACCCCTAGTCTCACCCTCTTTTTACCCCTCTTCTATATCTCTATTTCCGTGTTCTATTTTAATTTTTTTTTGCCTAACGCGACCCTGGGATTTCCCCCCAATCGTTTCACAGCGCTGAATGGTCACCCAGGTCCCATCGCCAGGCCATTCAGTCCAAATTCAGGGGTTTTGGTGGCCGATGTGGTAACGTCCTTGACTGGTAGAACGCCAGACTGGGGTTCGAGTCCAGTTCAAACTCGTCTGTTTCTTTGGTCGCTGCAACCCCATCATCCTTGTGAGCTAAGGATGGGGGTTTGGGGGAGCCTATAGCCCTATCTGCTGAGTCACCAGCAGCCATTGCCTGGCTCTCCCTTGTCCTAGCTTTGTTTGGGGCTTAAGCGCTGATCAAATGTAATATGGTCAGTATCTAGGGCATTGTCCTGCTCGATTAAGCGGTCTGTAAACCCTTGAATAGGCCTACAAATGAAAGTGCAAATCATTGCAGTGCTGTAGCATTACCAATGGATTCTTAAAGAACTGGATTAAGGCATCAAGAAAACTAAATTTTTTCAGATTGCAAATATTTATATAGAAGACCCATATCTAAAAGGCTTAGCGTCAAACGTAGGCCTATTATTCAGAGAAACTCATTTTTATACAGTTTATTTTATCGAAACCAGTCGTTCAAGTGAAATATTTTATTATAATATGGTTACTGTTCTTAAAATGTTTAAATTGTTCATACTTTTCTTGTAAATTGTTGATTTATTTAATTTCCTCACTGATCTATTTTCTCTGTTGCAGCCGTCGTTGGAAAGCATCCTGCTTTTTTAACGAGGTTTTAGCTTAACAAGTAATAATAATAATAATTTTCTAAAGACTGGGATCGAAATATTTTTCTAATAACTACTTTGACATAAATGTTGCAACACAAAACCGTGGGGAAGTCATCTAACGTAAATGCTGCAACACAAAACCGCCGTTAAGTCATCGATATAGATCATGACTCGCGTCTTGTACTTCGTAGAGGCATTAGTGCAACGTCCACGTGATTCTAGAAAGGAGGTGTGTAATTTTATTTTTCTCGAAGCGTTTTACACGTTATAGATATGTTATATGAGCAAAGATCTGGCAGTAATTTCAGTGTTCTGGAAGCGTTTTAAACGTTATAGATGTATGAGCAAAGATCTGGCAGTAATTTCAGTCTTCTGGAAGCGTTTTATACGTTATACATGTTGTATGAGCAAAGATCTGGCAGTAACTTCAGTCTTCGGAAGCGTTTTAATCGTTATGAAAGCGGTCTGAGCAAATATCTAGTAATTTTAGTCTTTGAAGCGTTTTAAAAGTTACAGATGTTTAATGAGCAAAGATCTGGCAGTAATTTTAGTGTTCTGGAAGCGTTTTAAGCGTTATGGAGGAGGCCTGAACAAATATCTGGTAATTTTAGTCTTTGAAGCGTTTTAAACGTTATAGATGTTGTATGAGCAAACATCTGGTCGTAATTTTAGTCTTTTGGAAACGGACATTAAACTGTATCGAGATCGCGTCATTGTAGAAGTAATGAGTTTCAGCGGACATTTCACTCGATGGATCGACGCCGCTGCCAGATGTTCGCTGGTCAACTGTACGCTAACCACATTGTGACAGCTTCATCTCGATTTTGTTTTTTGTTAGGTGACCGGTTTGTGGTTTTTTGTTTTCATTTTCTTTCTCGTCTACTTTTTTGTTTGTTAGTTTGTGTTTAGATTGATTTCATATATTGATTTTGTTTGCTTCGAAAGGAAGTGGTTGGACATTGATCGTGTAAATTCTTAAGAGCAAATATTTGTGTATTCTGTTTCGGTTGTAATTTAGTCAATATATTTTTGCGGAATTCTAGACCATTTTTAAGGCACTTAAAATAATTCAGTATATTCTTCTAATATATATATATATATATATATATATATATATATATATATATATATATATATATATATATAAATGTATATATATATATATATATATATATATATATATAAATGTATATATATATATATATATATATATATATATATATATATATATATATATATATATATATATATGTATAACTGGCATTGAAAGACCATATGCAGATGCGATTGGAAGGTCATGTCTGAGGCCTTTGTCTTACCGTGGACAAGCTAGTTTTATTATTATTATTATTATTATTATTATTGTTATTATATGTGTGTATATATTATATATATATATATATATATTTATATATATGTATATAAGTATATATATATGTATGTATATATGTATATATATATTTATTTATTTATATATGTGTGTTTATATAATATATGTTTGTATTTAATAATATATTTTCAAGCAAATGAAGTTTAAACTTACATGACAATAATAAAAATCATGACAGTCATTCATAGTTTCTTCATGAATAAGAAGAATGTTCAAAGCCGAAGACATTTTCACCCAGTCACAACGCAATCTTGTGTCAGGAGTACAATTAATGTGAGGAAGCGAAGGAATGTCGTTACTCTCGGTACGTTTCTACTTTGTTGGTCAATGGTCAGGTGAACATTTGTGCTTGCTTTATGGGAAATTCTGTTCTGAGATCTTTTATGAATCGGCATTTTTTTATTTCCATATAGGCTCTCTCTCTCTCTCTCTCTCTCTCTCTCTCTCTCTCTCTCTCTCTCTCTCTCTCTCTCTCTATATATATATATATATATATTTGTTTGTTTATATATATTATATATATGTATATATATATATATATATATATATATATAGAGAGAGAGAGAGAGAGAGAGAGAGAGAGAGAGAGAGAGAGAGAGAGAGAGAGAGAGTATATGTACAATATGTTGTTGTTATTATTATTGTTATTATTACTACTACTACTACTACTACTACTACTACTACTACTACTACTACTACTTGCTAAGCTACAACCCTTGTTGGAAAAGCAGGATGCTACAAGCCCAAGGGCTCCAACAATGAAAATATCCCAGTAGGGAAAGGATATAAACTACAAGAGAAGTTTAAGAACAATAACAACATTGTAATAAATATTTCATATATAAACTATAAAAACCATATGATAACAAGGGGAAGCGAAATAAGATAAAATAGTGTGCTAGAGTGTACCTTTAAGCAAGAGAACTCTAACTCAAGACAATGGAAGACCATGGTACAGAGGCTAAGGTGCTACCCAAGACTAGAGAACAATGTTTTGATTTTGGAGTGTCCTCCTAGAAGAGCTGCTTACCATAGCTAAAGTCTCTCTTCTTTACCAAGAGGAAAGTAGCCACTGAACAATTTCAGCGAAGTAGTTAATTCCTTGAGTGAAGAAGAATTGTTTGGTAATCTCAGTGTTGTCAGGTGTATGAGGACAGAGGAGATTGTGGAAAGAATAGGCCAGACTATTCGGCGTATAAGTAGGTAAAGGGAAAATGAGCTGCAAACAGAGAGAGAGGGATCTATTGTACTCTCCTGCCAGGCAAAGGACCCAATAAGTCTAGTGGTAGAGAAGTATACTCCAAAATCAAACCATTGTTCTCTAATCTCGGGTATTGTCATAGCCTCTGTACTATGGTCTTCCACTGTCTTGAGATATAGTTCTCTTGCTTGAGGGTACACTCGGGCACACTAGTCTATTTTATTTCTCTTCCCATTGTGTTGTTAAGTTTATATAGAAAATATTTATTTCAATATTACTGTTCTTAAAATATTGTATTTTTCTTTGTTTCCTTTCCTTACTGGGCTATTTTCCCTGTCTGGGTCTATGGGCTTAAAGTAGCCTGCTTTTAAAATTAGGGTTTTAGCTTAGCAAATGGTAATAATAATAATAATAATAATAATAATAATAATAACAACTCTAGTGGTCGTATCTCAACGTGTGGCTGGCGCTATACCGGAAATAAAAATAACATACGCATATCGGAAAAGAATCGGTTGCAAACCTCCTATTCTAATAGCGGAAAGCAAGAAGATTCCCTCGAAAGCTTAGGAAAGAAGCAGGTCGGTCTAGAGCTTGCACATGCACGCACGAACTGTGACCGAAATCACAGGAAGAAATGAGCACCGTGGAAGAATCTTTAGCTTCGTCATGCACATTTACATGAATCTTGCAGTCGGTCAGGAAGGCCTCTCCATGTATTTTTTATGCAAGTAGGTCGTGGATTGACGGTAGCGAAGTTACGAACGATATAATTGAAGGAAGACGCGAGGAAGAGAAAGTGCTGACGTAGAGTGTTTTGGTTGGAGCCTTACGCAACGCTGCCGACCGCCATGTAACCACTCCCAGACATTACGCGGTTAGGAGCTCCTATTAGCCTTTCCTCGACATTTTAGATTGATAGGTTTTGGACATACATACATATGTACACACTTACTATTGAACTTGCAATATATAATGCACCCCTCATATGTTTACTTGATATTATGTTCATCTTTAATCTCTGGCACCGTCGTTCAATCAGTTCGCTATGCATGTTGCATAAGATTTCTCATAATTCTGACCATTCTTTACATTCAGATCTTCCCGGACAGTTCCATCCTGTTCGTAATACTAGGCATGCAGTTAATTTCTAATAGTCAGGCCTTCTCCATCATGAGGCTGAATACTGCACTGTATTCTAGAAGTTTTATTCCAGCTGTGACCAAGTTGTTGAGGAATGATCTTCCTTAATCGGGTAGTTGAATCGGTAGAACTTAAAAAATTCTAACTTGCAACAAATTTTCTTGTGTTGAACAGGCTGACATAAGTCTTTTCATAGTTTATATAAAGATATGTTTTGATATTGTAACTGTTCCAAAAATATTTTATTTTAATTGTTCATTACTTTTCATATAGTTTATTTATTTACATATTTCCTTAACGTATTGGGTTATTTTTTTTCCTGTTGGAGGCCTTGTGTTTGTAGAGTCCTGCTTTTCCAGCTAGGGTTGTAGCTTAGCTAATAATAATAATAATAATAATAATAATAATAATAATAATTGATAATATTGATAATAATAAACGTGATACATATAAAGATTTGTAAGTTTCACTATTTTCAGCTGTTATTTTTGCATAAGACTGCTATATATTCTAGCTGCAGCCCGCTACAGTCGACTTACCAATTTAACGGACGGAAAAATCTACTTCAGTACAACAGGGTTGTCATGGCCTGATTGGTAACGTCTCTGACTGGTGTTTGCCAGTCGGGGGTTCGAGTCCAGCTTAGTCTCATTAATGCCTTCAGTGTCTGCAACCTTACCATCCTTGTAAGCTAAGGTTGGGGGTTTTGGGTGAGCCTATAGGTCTATCTGCTGAGTCATCAGCAGCCACTGCCTGGCCCTCCCTGGTCCTAGCTTGGGTGGAGAGGGGGCTCTTGGGCGCTGATCATATAATATATTGTCAGTCTGTAAGGCATTGTCCTGCTTGCTAGGACAATGTCACTATATCACTGTCCCTTGCTTCTGCCCTTCATGAGTGGCCTTTAAACCTTTAAACAGGTTTTGGCGAAACCTGCCCAAGAATTCGAATCTCAGTGACTTTTATGTAATAATTTATTATGATTTCTATATTATTTTGAGTAGAATTTTCTCATGTAACCGTATTTTTTTTTTTTTTCACTTTTCATACATCATACCTAGTAATTTTTCCTTAATGAAAGTTACGGTATTGGATTTAAGGCGTATTTTTTGTTATTCTGAGACTAATAAAAAATTGAGTACGCTGTATTATTATTATTATTATTATTATTATTATTATTATTATTATTATTAGCCAAGTTACAACCCTAGTTGGAAAAGCAAAATGCTTTAAGCCCAAAGGCTTCAAAAGGGAAAAATAGGCTAGTGAGGAAAGGAAATAAAGAAATAAAC
>NC_090726.1:192949738-192957238 GCF_036898095.1 Palaemon carinicauda
TAGATTATTAGGAATAAAAAGCCATATCTTTGTATGGGATTAATACAAGGCAATGATCTCTAGTCAGTTAGCAGTAATGAGGTAGTAGGTTGGCCAGGGCTTCAGCCACCCGTTGAGATACTACTGCTAGAGTTATGAGGTCCCTTGACTGGCCAGACTTTACTACATTAGACTCTTCTCTCTGGTTACGGTTCACTTTCCTTTTGCCTACACATACACTGAATAGTCTGGTCTATTCTTTACAGATTCTCCTCTGTGCTCATACACCTAACAACACTGAAATTACCAATCAATTTTTCTTCACCTAAGGGGTTAACTACTGCACTGTAATTGTTTAGTGGCTACTTTCCTCTTGGTAAAGGTAGAAGAAACTCTTTAGCTATGGAAAGCAGCTCTTTTAGGAGAAGTACACTCTAAAATCAAACCATTGTTCTTTAGTCTTGGGTAGTGCCATAGCCTCTGTACCATGTTCTCCCACTGTCTTGGGTTAGAGTTCTCTTGCTTAAAGGTACACTCGGGCACACTAATCTATCTAATTTCTCTCTTTTTTTTTTTTAAAGTTTTTATAGTTTATATAGGAATTATTTATATTAATGTTGTTACTGTTCTTGAAATTTTGTTTTCCTGTTTCCTTTCCTCACTTGGTTAATTTCCCTGTTGGGGCCCCTGGGCTTATAGCATCTTGCTTTTCCAACTAGAGTTATAGCTTAGCAAGTAATAGTAATAATGAATACACCCGAGGCATTAGGCCTACTCGGTGTCATGGACGGTGAGAGCACAGGTAAGACGGTTACACACCTATAGTAATCGTGTCTTGGCCAAGCAACTCCACGCGACTAGTTCTTTTTTTTATGTTTCCTTTCCTCACTGGGCTATTTTTCTCTGCTGGAGCCCTTGGGCATAAGTATAACATCCTGCTTTTCCAACTATGTTTGTAGCTTCATCATCAACAGCTGTTATTATTCCACTGCAGAACAAAGGCCTTAGACATGTCCTTCCACTTGAGACTATGGTCTTTCTATGCTAGTTCACACCCGCAAACTTTCTTAGTCTGTCAATCCATCGTCTTCTCATCCTTACCCCTGCTTCTTTTTCAATTTCTAGGGACCCATTCTGTTACTCTTAATGTCCATCTTTTATGTGTCATTCTCATTATATGTCCTGCTGTATTGCAGCTTAGCTACTACTACTACTACTACTACTACTACTATTACTACTACTACTAACTACAATAATAATAATAGTAATTATGCGTTACTGAGGATTTTTCAACTTTGGACTGACTTTGTCGTTAATGTGATATGTTTATTGGGGTCATGATCTTATGTTTATTGAATTGCTTCCACGAAGGAAGTTGGACTATTTACTATTGTCACGATTCGAATCATTTCACTGAAATTGAGGGAAACATTACTGTTTCCAATAATCAAAAGTTATATTACATCGCTGATTTTCACTTTCACCGTACTCCGGAAAAGTAAACGTTATTTTTTTTTTTTATATAAGTTTTAGTGGGTTATGATAAAATCTTCAGAACGTAGAATTTAATTAGATAAGCAAATTCTTATATGGAATTAACGCATATGGCCGTAAGCCTTTGGTTGAGCATCAATTCTCAAAATGCCACCTGAAGGTTTTAAATGAGTTTCCACTGAATTTTGAGGTGTGGAATACTGGTCTAGGAGTTTATTATATCTAGAGTTGGGATCTCATTGCATAGTATATGTGATGTTAAGTTTATTTAATTTCGTAAAGGTTTAAAGGCTACTCATGAATGGCAGAGGCACGTGACAGTGACATTGCCCCATCAAGCAGGACAATGCCCTAAAGCCTAACCATATTATATATGATTAGCGGCCAAGCTAGGACCAAGGAGGGCCAGGCAATGGCTGCTGATGACCCAGCAGATAGACCTATAGCCTCCCACAAACCCCCCCCCCCCCCATCCTTAGCTCACAAGGATGGTGAGGTTACAGTGACCAAAGGAACTGGTGTGTTTGAGCGGGACTCGAACCCCAGTCTGGCGTTAACCAGTCAGGGACGTTACCACATCAGCCACCACAACCGATAAAGGCTGGATTATGTAGGGGTTAGGGAAGGGTGTGAGAGAAAGAGTGGGGACAAGGAAATAACAAGAACGAAGTAGGCCTACAGTTGGGGATGGAAAGAATAGGGCAGACCCTATTGCTTCTTATGCTTTTTTGTTTGAAGGTACACTCGGGCATACTGTTCTATCTTATTTCTCTTCCTCTTGTATGTTTTAAAGTTTTATATTTCATATATGAATCATGTATTTTAATGTTACTGTGCTTAAAGTGATATATTTTAATTGTTCACTACTCGTTTTGCATAGTAGTTTATTTCCTTGTTTCCTTTCCTCACTGGGCTATTTTTCCCTGTTGGAGTCCTTGGGCTTATAGGATCTTGCTTTTGCAGCTAGCGTTGTGGCTTAGATAATAATGATAATAATACTCGATCTCTCCCTGTTCCTTGGCTAGGGGATGGAGAGGGAGTAGTCACACCCTAGTTAATTGGGGTACCCCGAGAGATACACTCGGAAACCACAATCTCCCACAAACTGCCGTGTTGTACTTATGAAAGTGTGGAGGGTTGAATCTGTTTGCATATCTATATCATCTATAGATATTTAGCCATCTTTTTGACGGGTCGTGTGCACTTATTTATGATATATATATATATATATATATATATATATATATATATATATATATATATATATATATATATATATATATATTAGCTCGGTGCGGTTTCTAATCTTCGAGTTAAACGTGATGTCATCATTTAAACGTCCTGGTATTTTCCAAGAGAACAAAAGTGTAAATAAACCTCCATTCTTTTTTTCCAGTTTACCAACCAGTTCATCGCAATGTAAAGGTGCTCTCGTGTGTGTGTGTGTGTATGTGTGTAGAAGGGTGTACGCCATGTGTGTTTTGGGCGGAGTGGAGTGAAAGTTGACTTGATCTTGCCTCTTGCATTGTTTCGTGTTTATTTTTCATCTTAAGTTTGCTCTACCTCTTAGAAGTAACTAAATACAGCAAATTTTCTTGGTGCACAAGTTTCAGCACACCTTAGGTGTTCAGTTCTTAAATGACTGTAGTTAATTTTAAAGGAAAGTAATAACTTTTTTCTCTCGTTTTCTTGTGGGGAAGAGAAAGTTTTGGGCGGGAGTTGCCAGATCTTGCTAGACAAATCATGCGCGCGGCCTTGTGTCGCATTGGAGGACGCCACTGTAACGCTTTTTCTGCTTTTTCGTCTTTTACAGAGAATCGAGTACTTTTCTCGTTTTACGGTATTTTCTCTCGATTGTTTTTAGATTGTTTTCTTCTTTTAATAGCGATTCAAGTTGTTTTGATACGTTATAATGGTTAGTTTTATAATTTACCCTGCTGTGTACCGAAACACACCCTGAAAAGACCAGCGTAACTATTTTTTGTATTAGAAATATACAATTACAATTCTTAAAATTCATAATATATTTGAATGAATGTTTTTGGCTTAACATCATGACGTGCTGTTAACATTACTGTTAAGACTTGGAAGTGGTATTTTGATTGTAATTTGATTTTTAATGTTATCTGACTTCAAAAGGTCTAAGCATTTTACACTTTGATTCCAACGTCTTTTGCATTCGTGTTAATCATTTGCGGCTCTTTTCCTTTCCAATCTTGTTTTTATCATTATTTTATGACTCCCTCGGTTTCTACTTGCACCCACGGTCTAGGTATATTAGACCGTGTGCGCCAACCTTTTTGTACCTCCGTTTCATATTTATTTTCTCTCTTCTCTCTTTCTGTATAGCTTAACATTAAACTCATGGTGTAAAAGCTAGGTTTCATGGCACTGAATGGCCTCCCAGACCCAAGCGCTTGGTTGTATGTCCCAATTGTAAATTCAAAATATGAGCCATAAAATCAATCTATTCAATGTTTGTTTGAACAAAATATAGTGTTGCATTGTGTGCGTGTGTGTGTTGACGCATCACGATTTTGTTGTGTTTCAAATCTTGTATTCTGTTTATGTAAAAAACCTGAAAAGAATAATCATATAAGATCGATGATATTAGGCCTTAAAATTCCACTCTTGGCAGTGACGTTAGAAAGGTGGAAAAACAATTGTAACGGTCTTTGAAGTTCCACTGAAAGTACTTAAGGTTTACAAATCAATCCGAGACTTGGAATTTCTGCTCTGAATTTGAAAGCCCCCCCCCCCTCAAAAAAAAAAACTTATCTCATAACTTTTGTTTTTCTATCATGTATCTCGTAATCTTTTTTTTTCTTTTTTTAGTTTTTATGATTTATATTATGAGAGATTTATTTTAAGGATGTTACTGTTCGTAAAATATTTTATTTACATTCTTTCTTCACTGGGTTATTTTCCCTGTTGGAGCACTTGGGCTTATAGCATCCTGCTTTTCTTACTAGGGTTGTGGCTTAGCTAATAATAATAATTTTCGTAGTTATTCTATTTAAAAAAACATAGATGTGAACTTATACAGCATTTAAAATTATAGGCCTAAATAAAGATAAATATATTTTATAGCCTATAGTTGAATGGGATCTGGTCTAGCCTTTTCTGTTATTTTGACAACCAATATAAACACTTCACATAACATAGGGTTGAGCTAGACCGTCAGAGCCAAGTTCCTTCAGAAAGAAGATTCAATCATGTGTTTATTTTTTATAAAAAGAAGTCTGGGACAACATGGGCGGACCCTGGGACATCGTATAATTTCCTGTCATTTATGGATATTATCGTATGTGTAATTTTCAAGATGTTTGTGGCTACGATTCATTAATAAAAGTCTGTTCGAATTGCATTTATGACAAAGTATATTCTCAAGGCGTAATTTCTATCTTTTTACTGTATAGTTGCTTTATGTTTTCTTACTCATAGTTTCATGAATGTAAATTTCCTTTATGTGTGTGTGTGTGTCATTCGCTTGCATGCCTTTACACATCTGCAAATTCGTAATTTTGAACATCTATAAACCCGAGACTGTACTTCGTGAAGAAAGCACTACAAATCTACACACATCACGTGCATATGTGTAAGTGTTGACCGTAATTACGGTAAATATTTTAGAAAGTTAGTGGGCTTTTTTTCCCAAATTTACTTTTCATTAAGATCTCATCCTCAGTTATCACAGACTTCCTCAGTTTAATACAACGTAGATTTGCTATAATTCGAAGCTGAGTTTGAACCACATCTTTTATTGAGTTTACTTAACCCTTCTCTCTCTCTCTCTCTCTCTCTCTCTCTCTCTCTCTCTCTCTCTCTCTCCCAGAGGACGCGGGCCTATGAACCCGCAAATTTGAGAATCGAAATTTGATTAAAAACCAGCAAATTGAAGTTAAACTGCATCTATGATTTCATCTCTCCAACGCCATCTGTTGACCAAAGATTTAACGATGAGTATCGAAAATCACGAGATTACCTGGCTGATGAAAAGGGAAAGTATTTTGGGCAAATAATAACAGGAGCAAATTTACCTCAAATACCCCAAGCTCACTAGCTTGATGGCAACCTTTTCCAACATTTAGGGAAATTATAAGTAGGTTTTCTCCATTTAGGGAAATTAAAGGTAGCGTCCCCTCCCCCCCCCCCCATTAATAGTCTCGTACTAGGACCGTCCATCGGTCTAGGGACCCCGTGTGCTGCAATCGAATGGATTTCTCTAGTCTCATTACTGTGTATTGCACAACGACGAAAGTGAACATGTGGTGTTATGTGATAGGCATGAAGGAAAAGTAGCGGCCTTTCATCCGATATTGACGGTCAACTTTTTTTTTTTCTGTTTGAGGAACTTTTTTTTTTTTTTTTTTTAAATGAATAGACCCTTTTTTTCAATTACTTTCTTGTTAACTTAAGGTGGAATTCACTATAGCTTTCTAATGCAGAAATAGAAGACCCGTAAAGTTTATTTATTAATTAAACAGTATATTTCGATTGGCTAGTTAACTGTTATTCAGTTAGGCCTACTTTATTTGCTTGTACTTTCGTTCATGCATTGATAGTATTTTTTTAGCTTATTTTTTTTCTTGTTTTTCGTTTTTTTAAATTATCTCAGCCGATATTTTTACATTTTATCTGGAAAATTATTATGATGTTTATGTCAGACAAATGAAGATATTTCCAATATTTTGGAGAATTTCTATATTTTCGTATTTTTGAGTGCTCTGTTAATAGAATATATATATATATATATATATATATATATATATATATATATATATATATATATATATATATATATATACATCTTTATCTGGAATTTTGTATTGATGATTTTGTCAATTAAAATATTTCCATTATCTTTAAAGTTTTCGTTGTTCTAATTACACTATACTGTATGTATGTATGCGTATATATACTAATATATATATATATATATATATATATATATATATATATATATATATATTAGTATATTTTTTCAGATTTATTTTATTAATTTTTTCACTTTTGAAAGCAGAGCAACGACATTTGGACAACCTTAGATCATTTGTTTTTGCTCCCGTCCTGTTTTTGCAATTTTGTTTAATTTTGTGAAAGTAGTTTATTTTGACACAGAGAGATAGAATTTACTGATAAGGAAATCTTTAGAGAATCATTATATCGTATATCTCCCCTATATGATAAAGATCAAGTGTCTGGTTTTAATATATATATATATATATATATATATATATATATATATATATATATATATATATATATATTATATATAGATAGATATATACATACATATATATATATATATATATATATATATATATATATATATATATATATATATATATAGTGTGTGTGTGTGTGTTTCCCGGTCACGCTCAGCGGCATGACCACACATAAATACTGTCTCTCACCGACCTTCAGGTAGAGGGAGAGGGAGTAGTCATACCCTGGTGAGAGGTGTTGTACTGAGGCAAGGGGAAGGGTTGAATTTGTGTGTATATCCATAGATATTTAACCGCCATTTTTGACGGGTCGCGTATACCATTTATATATTAAATAGTGGCCTGATAGGTAACGTCTCTGCCTGGTGTTTGTCAGTCGGGGGTTTGAGTCCCGCTCAGACTCGTTAGTGCCTTTAGTGTCTGCAACCTTACCATCCTTGTGAGCTAAGGTTGAGGTGTTTGAGGGAGCCTATAGGTCTATCTGCTGAGTCATCAGCAGCCACTGCCTGTCCCTCCTTGGTCCTAGCTTGGGTGGAGAGGAGGCTTGGGCGATGATCATATAATATATGGTCAGTCTTTAGAGCTTTGTCCTGCTTGCTAGGGCAATGTCACTGACCCTTGCCTCTGCCATTCATGAGTGACCTTTAAACCTTTAATAACTAGAATGCAATCTAATTATAAGTTTTGTATTGGTCTGATACGAATAGCAGAATGTTTTTCATGTTGAATAGGCTGACATGAGTCTTTCTCTATAGTTAAAAAATGAGAGATATATTTTAACGTTGTTCCAAATCTTATA
>NC_090726.1:192964738-192967238 GCF_036898095.1 Palaemon carinicauda
TCCACGCACGCGTAACTCATGACTAGCGCAAGACACCTGCAGCTCTTTAAGCACAAAGGAAAGTGTGATGTGTACTCGAAAAATCTCTCTCCAAGAGCAATTGGTCTTTTTATCGTTTAATGGTAACGTTTCTCATTGATTTGTTGAATGATTCAGATATTCAGAGATTTGTTATATCACGTCAAGTTATCAGGATTGGGTGAGCAAAGTATTTGGGGCACTTTGCGATGGGTGGTGGTGTCCGGTGTCACTGAGGGGCAGCTGGGGACATTAAACGAATATCTCGCTTATTGTCTTACTAATGGGAGTTGATTCTCTCTCTCCTCTCTCTCTCTCTCTCTCTCTCTCTCTCTCTCTCTCTCTCTCTCTCTCCAATACTGAAGTTTAACATAGGGAAGATGTAAATACAATATATGGAAATTCTTTTTCTCCATTTAATTCTGAGATTTAAAATTTAGAAGATTTGAATACAAGATTTAGAAATCTCTCTCTCTCTCTCTCTCTCTCTCTCTCTCTCTCTCTCTCTCTCTCTCTCTCTCTCTTAGTTTTTTGTTTGTTTGTTTGTGAGCAACTTTACACAAAAACTACTGTACCGATTTTGACCAAACTTGGTTGTCATTTTGGGTGTGATCCAAGGATGAATATTAACATTATTAATTAAGTGCTTCTAAGTACAAATACGCAACAGTGCTTTGTTGATAATAGCAGTGTTAAGTAAATGGCAAATATTTTGTTAGTTAATTTTTTGTTTGTGAACATTACGCAAAAAATACTGAACCACTTATAAATAACATGTTGGACATGTGGTATAAGACCCAAGGACAAATCCATTAGATTTTGAAGAAAATACATTGAAGTACAAGTATGCAGTAGATTTAAGATCAAAATAAGACTGCTTGGCGTGGCGAAGGCATGCTCTCTACTGAGTGGGACTCTAGTTACGAATTGTAGTGTTGGTTTTGCAACTTGTTCTAAGCCGTTGGGGTCTTCAGATATGTTTGCTTAAAGAGTTTGTTGGAGAATCGAAAGATTATAATTCTTGCAGTTAAAGTTAATTAGAAAGAAAACTTTTGTTAGATATGTAGAAGAGGAAACAGTTGTTGTGAGTCACTTTAATAGTTTATAATGACATCTATTTTAACATTGTTGTTGATCCTACGATATTTTATATTTTTTATTCATTTCTTCTCTTATAGTTTATTTATTTCCTTACTTCATTTCCTCACTGGGATATTTTTTTTCCCGTTGGATCCCTTGGGCTTATAGCATCCTGCTTTTCCAACTAGGGATGTAGCTTAGCTAGTAATAATCATAATAATGATAATAATAATAATAATAATAATAATAATAATAATAATAATAATAATAATAATAATAATAATAATATGCCATTGATGTGGCTGGGGGATAACTGTATTTACTAATAATATCGATGGAAAAGGGTGTATGGAAAAAACCTCCTTTGCTAAAGACAGTTTTTAAGATGATATAGTTGGTTGTTAGTTATCGTAAATTAGCGATGATTTGAGATAAACGTAGTAAATATTATAATATAACTCTCGCCGATGCTTGTATGGATGAGCAAAGGTCTTTATTGGTTTATTTGTCAGTGAATATCTCATATAGAGGTTTATATGTCATGATTGGTAGAGCCAAGGAACAGGACAGACCTCTAGAGACTAACAATATATTATGCATACGATCAATACGCAAGCTAACACCTAGGAATACCTGGAGGACCAGGCATTGGCTGCTGATGACTCAGCAGGTAGATCTATAGTCTTCCCCAAACCCCCCATCCTTAGTTCACAAGGATGGTGAGGTTACAGACACTACAAGAAACAATGCAGCTTGGCCTAGTCTCGAACTCCAGTCTAGCAGATCACATGGCAGGGACATTTCCAATTTGCTACGTTTGAAGGAAGAGGTAGAGCAAAATAATGAACAAATAACACAAGACTGGCTTGAGAAGGTTGTCGAATGTTAGAAAGTGAACAAGTGAGGTGGTCCGGTCTTGTAGAAAGAATGGAGAAAAGTGGATTTAGATGAAGCCAAGTAAATGCAAGAATTTTGATTATTGTAGCTTCTCATGATTTGATAGTATCCCATTCACCCTACGGTCTCAGGTGAAAGAGTAGGTCTTTGCCATTCTCAATTTCCCATTCTTTTCCTTTACTCAATGAATATCAGATGTCATTTGTAAAGTCAATAGGTTTTTCTTCTCACTCAAAATTCGAAGTAACAAGTATTTGAATGTTCAAGTTATTGGACTGAAATGATAATTTGAAGAGTTCAATTACCTCCGACAGCATTGATGGAATATTTGATTTGGTGAAAATATATAATTTGTATTCAAATCGAAGTCTTTGTGAAGTTCTAGGCAACTTTAGATTCAGAGGTTAACTGCATTATCTTTTCGATAGGTCAAATCAAAAGTCTGGTTGCTATGCAGAATGTTGACTGCTTTTTTTGGATTAAGTTTTTTTATTATTTCTGACCT
>NC_090726.1:192972238-192977238 GCF_036898095.1 Palaemon carinicauda
GAGAGAGAGAGAGAGAGAGAGAGAGAGAGAGAGAGAGAGAGAGAGAGATATTAGCAATTTAAGAAAACATCAAAATTTGCTCAAATTCTTGTTCGTGTCACTAATCCTTAGCCAATGATTTCTCGTATAATATAGAATGAAAGTACTAGAATAGAAATAGATAAGACTAAACAACATCTATAAGCGTAGCGTTTACAAAGATAAAACCAGAAACGGGTTCTAACCAGCTGAGAGTCCGCACCCGTGGCGCCATCTTCCCTGCGTGGCTCGCAAGGAAAGTTATTTAGTGAAAGTGAAACTGCTTTCTGTGGAGCGCCTCTGGCGGTGACCTACTAAACTACTAGTAGGAGGAGAGCCTGTACCACATGTGACAGGGATCAGCGAGAAGAGAAATTAAAAGACGTTTGTAGTGCCATAGCCTCTGTTATTCCACTGTCTTGGGGTAGAGTTCTCTTGCTTGAGGGTACATTCGGCCACATTATTCTTTTTTATTTCTCTTTAGTTTTTTTAAAGTTATAGTTTATATATGTATTGTTTATTTTAATGTTACTGTTCTTAAAATATTATAGTTGTTGATTACTTTTCCTGTAGTTTATTTCCCTATTTCCTCTCCTCACTGGGCTATTTTTCCCTGTAGGAGCCCTTGCGTTTGTACTATAAGCCTTATAGCATCCTGCTTTTCCAACTAGGGTTGTAGCTTAGCAAGTAATGATGATAATTGGGAGACATAATACAACTGGATACTGTACTCCAATTGACATTTGTTATTCTTAACACTATTATGAGTTTCTATGTGTTTGATATATATATATATATATATATATGTGTGTGTGTGTGTGTGTGTATGTGTGTATATATATATATATATATATATATATATACATATATATATATATATATATGTATATATATATATATATATATATATATATATATATATATAATTTGAAAATAAATATAATTGGAGAATACTTAGATCGACATTCGTTATATTTGAAATTATTTTGGGTTTCAGTGGCAGTCCTATTATCTAGGAGAGAGAGAGAGAGAGAGAGAGAGAGAGAGAGAGAGAGAGAGAGAGAGAGAGAGAGAGGGAGAGAGAGAAAGGAGAGAGAAAGGAGATCATTCGGTACTTCAAGATTTAAAAACTAACAACTGTAAAATAATTAAATCGTCATGTTATGTTTGAAATTATTTTGGATTTCAAAGGCTTAGTTTTGATATTTAAAAATTAATTAAATTTTTAACAACTTCATTAAAATGTTTCTCTTCTTCAATGTTTGACAAGTTAATGTACACGTAATATTAATTACTGGGAAGCATCAGGCTTTTTAAAGGTTTAAAGGCCGCTCATGAATGGCAGAGACAAGGGACATTGCTCTAGCAAGTAGGACAGTGCCCTAGAGACTGACCATATATACATATGATCAGCGCCCAAGCCCCCTCTCCACCCAAGGTGGGACCAAGGAGGGCCAGGCAATGGTTGCTGATGACTCAGCAGATAGATCTCTAGGCTCCCCAAAACCCGCCCCCCTCCCATTCTTATCTTACAAGGATAGTAAGATTGCAGCGACCAAAGGAACTAACGAGTTTGAGCAGGACTTGAACCCCAGTCTGGTGTTCACCAGTCAGGGACGTTACCACATCGGTCACCACAACTCTAATCAGATGTTTAGTATGTGATTTATAACTTGCAATCAATAATTTAGCCGTCGTAAAAAATACAGAGAAGAAAGAGGAGAAAGCTGTTGTGGAAATACGGCAAACCATAATGGCAAACATTGCGTCATCCTTGTTGATATTACTCTCTGCTTTGTTTACATTTGGAGGAATATTTTTTCCTCCTTTGGTTGCTTGATTAAGAGGGTCTTAGACCAGTACGGTTTTTTTTTTAAAGGTTGCCAACTTTTGTAGTTATTATTCTAATTGAGTTGATCACCCTTTTACTTTACTTTAAGGGCTGCTTTTCTGGCCCTATACTGCAGGGGAACCCTACTCTTTACAGGACATTCTCGTTCAATTTATCGTATACTTTCCTAAGTGTTTAGTATTACACACCGCATATTGCTCGCTTATTGTCAAATCCACATTATCGAAGCACTTAGAAAACAAGAAACTCTTTGAGTTTCCTCTTGAAAGCCTTGATATCTTCAGTGGGAGCTTATTTTATAGTCTCGGGGACGCATATTTGAAATTTCTATAACCTATAATAAACATATATTCTGCTTCCTATAACTTGAAACCATCTGTGACTAATCTCGTGTCAACACGATTTGTTGGCTGCACGATATGTTTAGAATTCTCTTGGACAGATTGATCCTCAAAGAAAGTTGTAGATCATGCTTTGTAAATCACGAACTTTGAACTCCTGAAGGAACTCTGTCAAAGGATGCTGTCGTCAATTCGGATAATTATGCGAACATCTCTCTCATTGTTTGCGAATTGCGAATGACAGCCAACCTCTCGATAGTTCCCAGATGATCAGTATTATGTTAATATCCGTTAGCGGTAAGTTATTCTAAGATGCCTGCCAGTTTTAATAGACTATAGTCACAGCAGAGGTTCTGGGCGAAATAAGCTCCACCCCTGATGACGTCATAGCCAATCGTGTTGTCTCCCGCGTTAACAGCGGTCACACCAATTCCCCTTAAAGTGATTATAAGTTAGTAGAGCTGAAAATTTGTAAGGGAATATATTGTGACAACGTTATTGGCTATGACGTCATCAGGAGGTGTGGCTTATTTCGCCCGGAATCTTTGCAGCGACTATATATAGTTCTAATCAGAATTGTGGGTTATAGACTTTTAGAGGACTGCTATGTGCATAGTTTGAGACTAGGTCACAGCTTTGACCTTTCATCTCTCGAGATGTTATGGTTCGAGTGCCTACGGCCCTCCGACCTGTTTAAAGGCCTCTTATGAATGGCAGAGGCAAGGGACAGTGACACTGCCCTAGCAAGTAGGACAATGCCCTAGAGACTGACCATGTACTCATAATGATCGGCGCCCAAGCCTCTCTCCAGCTAAACTAGGACTATGGAGGGCCAGGCAGTGGTTGCTGATGACTCAGCAGTATAGGCTTCCCAAAACCACCCATCCTTAGCTTACATGGATGGTGAGGTTGCAGTGACCAAATGAACTAACGAGTTTGAGTGGGACTCGAACCCCAGTCTGCTGCTCAACCAGTCGGGACGTTTCCAATAGGCCACAACAAACCTTGTTTTTTTCCTTCATCTTTAATCTTTCGAACAAATGATTACCCTCCCCATGGATGGGGCTAGTGTCGTCAGTACACCTCATGCGAGGCACTGTATGTAAAACTTTGTGGCCTTTGCCGCTTCTCTTTGGTTTCTAGATGCACTCACTTTTTAGCTTTCTACTGTACTTCCGTTCATGCTTCTTTTCTTTCATTTTGCTGTCCAGCCTCTTTCACTTTTACCCTCACATTGTAATTACGTTGGTTTTCTAATGTCACACATTGATGCTGAATGGCCTCATAGGTTCCAACGCTGGGCGTTAGGGCTCAGGATCATATATATTATATAACCCATTTATTCTCTTGATATGATTTATGGAAAAATAAAGATATTTAGTTATTCATGACTATAAAAAATCCACTTTGACAAGTCATCAAAAGAGATCAACTTTTGTAATTTAACTAATTTAACTATGCAGAAATCTAACGTCAAAAGGCTAAGGTTTTCTATATCAATCATCTGACATCATTTGATAATTCATGAAAAGATAGGAACATTTAAGCATTTATTAAAACTAATTCAACTTTTATGAAATTCAATATCCAGAAGGCTAAGGTTTTCCAAATCAATCATCTATGACATTTCATCAAATTTCTTCATAACCATCACTGTAACCTTGCGTGAAAGAAGTCCTGAAATGTCTTGGGTATGGTATGCGGTTAAGTGTTACGTCGTCTGCAACCTGAACAGAATGTTTATGACTCGTCTGACGAGGTCTGTTTAGTTAGGAATCTTTTCCCTTTCTATGGAAGATGACCAATACGATCGAGTCTTGCGATTGACCAATTCTCCTCCTGATCCTGGACCAATCAAGAAGGCGAACGCGATGGAGAATTGATTTCTACTATCGCGGTACGATTTTTATGGGTTGAGTTTAGGGGTTCGGCTTATAGTAATAGACTAACTAAACATGTTTTTCTCTCTACTTTTTCCATGAAGAACTTTATAGGTTTTTTTTTTTTTTTTTTTTTTTTTTTTTTTTTTTTTTGTGGGTATGTCGTGGAATGCAATTTCAGAATTGCCAATTCGTAATTTTAAGTGGCAGCGTCAAGAAACAAACTAGAGAATATTTTATATTTTTATTTCGTTTATCTAAAGAAAAACGAAGCTTAAATTTGATGTTTGATTGGAGAAAACCCTTTAATAAAATCTGGATATTTTCATATGCTTTTATCTGTTGTAAATATGTTTTCCAGTTGTCCCTGTATATATAACCTTTATTTATGTGTAGATTTGCGCGTTTAGACTAAGAATAAGCTGTGTGGAGATACTATTATTATTATTATTATTATTATTATTATTATTATTATTATTATTATTATTATTAGCCAAGCAACAACCCTAGTTGGAAAAGCAGGATGCTATAAGCCCAAGGGCTCCAACAGGGAAAAATAGCCCAGTGAGGAAAGGAAATAAGGAAATGAATAAATAAATGATGAGAACATTGTTATGGAACAATTGATTGAGAATAATAGGGAGAAAGCTATAAACGAAGTAAAAGAACGATAAATCTAATAACAGAACATGTTTTAATGTTTTTAAGATATTTTATTTTAATTGTTCATTACTTCTTATATCGTTTATTTATTTCCTTACTTCCTTTCCTCTCGAGGCTATTTTTCCAACTAGGGTTGTAGCTTATCTAGTAATAATATATATATATATATATATATATATTTATATATATATTTATATATATACTGTATATGTATATATATATATATATATATATGTATATATATAA